>NC_092867.1:59094053-59103465 GCF_032062135.1 Pyxicephalus adspersus
GGAGAGACAGGTGATGGGGTGCACTCCTATTGTTGTGAGGTAATATGGGGGTACAGGAGGAGAGACAGGTAATGGGGTGCACTTGTTATAGTAGGGTGATATGGGGGTGATGGGGTTCAGCACTATTGTTAGGTGACATTGCACGATTAGCATCATCAGTCAGCGGGGAATAAAAAACACTATAATTACTGACCAATCAGAGCCGTGGGAGTGGTTCTAAGTGGCCTTATTGGTCACAATTTATTGATTTTTTTTTCTTTCCCTGTCATGTCATGATCCTCTCCAGCGCCACCACGTGCGGACAGCACGCTCCACAGAAATTGTGTGGGGGTGGACAATGCGCACCACAGAGGCTACCTCATCTTCAGATCTGAAAGTACCATCGCTGCTCTCTTCTATTGGATAAACCCCAACAACAGCTCCGCAGATTAAGTACAGAGAGTCCCTGACTCCATGTCACAGCTATGCCCAGTGATCTGTAGAGTTCACCGTTTTTCCTGTAACAATTATGTGAAAAGCATGGCTCAAAGGCCCATTCGATTTTGATGGTGCTGAAATCCACCTACTGCTAGATATGTCCAGGCACACTGAAAAAGCGCCTGCTACATGACTTAGGTACTGTCATGCTACATACAAATGGGGTCATCCTCATCACTCTGTGGAAGCCCAAGACCAGTCCGCACTGGGTGTAACGATCCCTACTTCTACTCCAGATGTACATCCAGCAGTCTGGGCAGCACACAAACCTTTCATGCGGGGGATCCTGATTAGCCATGGAACACGTTGCAAAATAGAGCATGAGGCGTGTATAATATTCAGATTCCGGAGTCCTCTCACAAACAATTCATTTTTCTGACTCCAAACTGTTAGTAGCTAGAGAAGCACTGCTAACTGTCTTGATAAGGCTAAAGCTGCTAGGACAAAATGCCGACAGACTTTTTTGGGTTTTGTAAACAAATGCAGTAGAATTTTAGCTAATGCTGTCGGATCTTAAAGAGGGCGCTCCTCTAGTGAAGTCCCCAAACTTGCATCTCTTTCTCCTTCAAATGGGCTGGGGATGCAATATGGATTTCAAAAGATCTTTGTGTCTTTTTGCCCCTAATTCCAACATCACTTACGTCAAGAGGTCTATGAAAGGAATGCAGGCACCTTTTTGTAGTTCATTCATTGTGAACTTCAGAAAATGGTGATACAGCCTAAATATACTCCAGGTCCTACGTATTGCTGTTCCCTCAGTGTGAATCACACTGCCATGGTGTAATGATAGTATACCCCCACTCTCTGCTCTCATCCAAGCTGACCAATATCTTACCCCCACTATTTCCTTTACTTGGCAGCCCTACCTTCTGTCCCAGCCTGGTGGACCCTGGATACAGATACTTAGCAGAGCAAGCCACTTGCATTTGCTGAATTTTTTTTTATCACAGAACCTCTTGGCCCTCCATATCAGAGATGAAAGATGATCTCGAGTTTGCTCCACTAGGTTTCTGGCGCATTATCCAGCTTAGACATTTTATAAGCTTTCTTCCATCACCAGACCAATTTCTCTGTTCTTTTACTGTTTTGGAGCAATTTAGTTCAGGTCATGATCCTGTACCTCAGGCAGTGTTCTTGCTCTATGTGGCCATGATTGTTCCAGAACCTGATTCTACGGTACTTACAAAGATAGGAAAGTGACTTTGGTGCAAGAACAAATCTCAAATGTTGTTTCTCTTTGCCCATAAGTCCTCTCAGTACTGCCTACCAAGACCTAGGATAAAATCACTCGATGGTCCTGACACCTTTATCCGTTTTTTCATCGTAAAAGTCCCACAGGTGGTGATACTGCAATGAAGGGCTAGGCATGCTCCTTCCTTAATTTTTGACTTTCCCCCCAAAAAAATTTTTTTTCCACAGTATGCAAAAATTTACAGATCATGAGATCCTTTTTGAGCTGGAATTCTTCATGCTTCTCCTGCCTACAGTCATTTTCTGCTCAATCGCCAAGATATTATGGCTGAGACATGTATTCCAGCTCTCTGAAGTCAACTGGGCACCCATACTGTAGTTTTATGATTCTCTAAATCATATATATCCAGGTTGTTATATATGAGCAGGCTATTTCCTATCCTTATACCGGAGCTAACCACTGGCAGGTGTCACTGGCAACCACTGGGAATTACCCTGGATAGGTATGAGTGGGCTATTATACCGGACCCTTAACACTAGGAGGCATGAGAAGGCCCTTGTACTGGATGGGAATTAGCCTGCTTATAAATAATGGGGTTTTTTCTATCCAAACACTGGACATGACCACTAAGGAATAATGAGGTCATTGTACTGGATGGGAATAAGCCTGCTCTCATATAAATGGGCTATTTCCTATCTTTACAGGACCTAATCACTAGGGGCAAAAGGTCCTCACACTGAGCAGGCTATTTCCCATCCTCTAGAGCAGAGGTCGGCAAACTTTTATGGCCACTAGGCCATTTCAGGGGTGGGCGGAAGCACATTAGGCCAGACTCTGATCCCCAAATAGCCCCGCCCACCACCAGGGAAGGCCCTCTGAAGTGAAATCCTACTCCCCTGTATGCATTGTTCTGGCTCTGGTAGTTCCTAACGCCCCCTGGCCGATCTGCCAGCAACCCACGGCTCCGGAGTTGCGGATTGCCAGCCGGCATTAGGCCGGATCGGCCAGGGGCCGTTAGGCCGGAGTCCTGTATATTACCAAGATGGCGCTATGTCCTTCATCAAGCACCAGATATGGTGCCCCCTTCAGGTACTTTTCCTCCATAGCAATAGTGTCCATAGCAATCTTCAACCCCAATCAGTAGAGGACACACAGGGCCGCTTACCTTTTATCTGCATTTCAGTATGTTGTCTCCTAGGCCGCCAGTTGGTAGACAAGAGGAAATTTATTTTACACCTTCATTTCAGAGATTTATCTTATATTGCCTGGCACACATGAAACAATTTCTCTCCCAGACACGCCATGCATGTAAAAGACATAGAGGACCCCAGGACATTCCATGAGTAGTATTGCTAACGGTCCTAAATTGTAATAGGCAATAAAATGTCCGTAATATTTTATTGCGTTTTATTGGTCACACTTTGAGCGCGGTGGCTCAGAGGTAAGTGCTCTGGCCTTTAGAGCGCTGGGTCCCAGGTTCGAACCTTGTGCAGGACAGTATCTGCATGGAGTTTGCAGGTTCTCTCCGTATTTGCCTGGGTTACCTCCGGGTACTCCTGTAATAAACGCTCTCTCAGCCTGCACCCTGCGCATAGACTTTCCAGCACAGTCCATGCTCCAGCAGGCTGAGAAGGGCCGTCACGGGGCAAGGTTACCAATCTGTTACCCCTTGCCACACACACCATCGCAGGTAGACAGCCACCATGTGCTTAGAAGCACGCACCATTACCCTTACAAATCGCAGTTGTGCTTCTTTAGTGTCACCGTTGCCACGCCAGACAGGGATGTCTCAGCAATCACAATGTTATTGTAGTCTTCAGGTTTGCAAGTTACACGATTTCCACTTAGAGCATTCAGAGATTCAGCTTACGCTTTTATAGTGTTTATTAAGTAAAAACATACGGTACAAGCTCCGCTGCTGGACTCCCTCTGCTGGACATGGCTTTTTCTATGCCAATAACAGAGGTGGGACTAATAGGACCATCCAATGACAGCAGGGAGGGGGCTGTCTGAAGGGCTGTGTCAACATGGAGTATGATGTTCTATGGACACACCTAGGATGTCCTTGTTCTAGCCATTATTAATTTCACAAGTACAGGTTTTATGAACTGCCAGCCCCCAGAATAATAATACTCAAAAAATAAAGAGATCACAGAGACCAAACTAGGCATGTCTGGGACTTATGGTTCACCAGGACAGGCTACATATGGTTTCCAGGCTTTCCTGAGGCCTAGGAGAATAGTTCTTGGTCTCAAAATGCTCGCCAAAATGATCCGGCTACAAATCGGCCAACTACGACTTTATACAGAATGGTATATTGGAAATATAAAGATTAATAATAAATAGATTTCAGAATACATCTCAGAGGGGCCACTCTACTGGCATTATCTGAGTTTTATGACCCCTGGAGACACAAAACTCCAACTTTTACAATGTGCGTTATAAACTATAGGGTCTGGAAAGATGCTGGATGTCAGATCAAGAAATATCTGATGGAAATGTATCATCCTGGTCTGATAGAGAGACAGTTTTCAAATAAAGACATTTTAAAAGAAGACAATTTTATTTTTAAAGGGGAGATCAGGAGTTAATGTTATCCCCAATATCACAATTCCGGTTACCTCCTACACCCCAAAAACATGAAGTTGGATTCATTGGCTACCCCCAAAAGCGACCTTAGACGGTATTAAAAGACTATTATTATTATTATTATCATTGAAAGACTGTGATAGGGACATTAGATTGTGAGCCCCTTTGAGGGACAGCTAGTTACATGACTATGAACTTTGTACAGCGCTTTGTAATATGATGGCGCTATATAAATACTGTGAAATAATATTATTTTTCCTGGCTGCAGTTCCACGGGGTGCCACTGTATATTGACGTCACTATGGGTAGGACAGTGACAGGTAGTTTCTATGGAAATGGACAGGAAGTGACATCACACATAAATAGATGAAGATTACCGGCAGGAAGTTCTATATGAAGGAAAGTAGAGAGGTATTCCTGGAAGTGAAAGCAGTGGAGGTAATAAGATATTTTATTTACAACCAGTTACCCCCTGCCCCTTCTTCTGTCATTTTTTAACCTCAGCAGACATGACCACCTCACTTAGGATGGAGCGAGAACGGAGTCACATGACCCTGGAGATCATCTACCTGCTAACCGGAGAAGTGCGCAGGATTCTGGAAGTTCACATGACCTTACTCTGATCTGTACAATGTGTTGTGAAAATGCCATTGCTGTTTTTAGAATTTCCCTCCTTTGAAGTTTAGTGACCAGGAGACCATCACAGTGCCTCCACCTCAATGCCAGACACTGGAGAGAACCAAGAAGGAAATTCTAGTAGGTGAGCAGGGAGCAGTACAGAGGGTCCACCTAGATCCCCCATCATCTGATAAACACATAGAGACAATGTATTCAGTCAGTGTGTGTGTTTCCTACAGATGGATCCAGTAACGGGAACCCACCAGAGAGATGTCCTCATCCTCTCTATTCCCGGGATTCCACACAGGAAGGTCAGGAGATCCCTCACCATCAGCAGGTAGGTGGAGCTGAGGGCCCCATAAACCCACCAGAGGGATGTCCCCGTCCTCTGTATTCCCGGGATTCCACACGGGAAGGTCAGGATATCCCTCGCCATCATCAGGTAGGTGGAGCTGAGGGCCCCATAAACCCACCAGAGAGATGTCCCCGTCCTCTGTATTCCCAGGATTCCACACGGGAAGGTCAGGATATCCCTCGCCATCATCAGGTAGGTGGAGCTGAGGGCCCCATAAACCCACCAGAGAGATGTCCCCGTCCTCTGTATTTCCGGGATTCCACACAGGAAGATCAGGAGATCCCTCACCATCATCAGGTAGGTGGAGCTGAGGGCCCCATAAACCCACCAGAGACATGTCCCCGTCCTCTGTATTCTCGGGATTCCACACAGGAAGATCGGGAGATCCCTCACCATCATCAGGTAGGTGGAGCTGAGGGCCCCATAAACCCACCAGAGAGATGTCCCCTTCCTCTGTTTTCCCAGGAAGATAAGAACTATGCCCACTATTTTCAATGACTCATATAGTAGGTATCTTCTATGTGATGTCTCATCATAAGATGTTCCATATTTCTATTAATCTGGTTTAGGGTGAAGATCTGATGGATATAAAAGTTAAGGTTAAAGTAGAAGAGACGTCTGTGAGGGATGATCAGCAATATATGGAGGAGGCTGGAATGATGAGGACATTCATAAAGGAGGACACTCCTACACAGATCAGCACAGGTCAGCCATCATATATTCTTCTATCATCTCTGCTCACTGATTGGTCCAGAGTAGGGACGGACCTGAGTGATATCAACCAATAGTAATTTGATAATAAGGAAGAGTCCCAGCTGGTTGGGGCCTCCCCAGAGGCCGTTATATTTTTCTATTTTCCAGGACACTACATGGAGAAACCCTCAAAGGATCGTCTGACTTTATCTCCAGATTGTAAAATGGAGGCCATGACAGGAGATTGTGCGGGAGAAGAGACCATCAGCTCAGCTATGGATAGACCTTCCAATCACTCTGACTCCTCCTACTGTGAGGGATGGTGCCGGCATTCCAGAGGAGAAGACATTTTTCTGCCCCTAGTGTGGGGGAAGTTTTAGTTCTGAATTAAGTTTTTCTGTACATCACACTTGGGGCAGAAGAGTCTTTCAAGTTCTGAGTGCAGGAAATGTTTTTCAGATAAGACCAGTTTTTCCAAACATCAGAGATTGCACACAGGGAAGAAGCCATATTGCTGCTCTGAGTGTGGGAAAAGTTATGTGTGGAAATCAGCAGATGCCGATCACCGGAAATCTCACACAGGACAAACCATTTTCCTGTGCTGGGTGTGGAAAAAGTTTTCTCTGTAAATTACACCTTACCTCTGATCAGAGATCTCATACAGGGAAAAAAAACATTTTCTTGTGCTGAGTGTGGGAAATGTTTTGCATGGAAGACTAGTCTTCAGTCACATAAGAAATCCCACACTGATAAAATGTTGTATTTCTGTCCTCAGTGTGGCAAAGGTTTTTCAGAGATCTCCAATCTTCTCACTCCTAAAAGTTCTCACATAGTGGAGAATCTGTATTCCTGCTCTGAGTGTGGAAAACATTTTTCACGTAATTTATATCTCATTTCACATTAGTGGACTCACACTGGGGAGAAACTGTATTCCTGTTCTGAGTGCAGGAAAAATTATGTATGGCAATCTAAACATCAAAAATCTAACACCAGGGCAAAGCCATTTTTCTGCTCGTATTGTGGGTAAGGTTTTGTATGTAAATTACATTTAGTGCAACATCAGCTATCTCACACAGGCGAGAAACCATTTCTGTGTTCTGAGTGCGGGAAAAGTTTTTCACAGATATGAATGTTTATGACACATAAAAGATGTTACACATGGGACGTCCATATTCCTGTTCTGAGTGCGGGAAATTATTTTTTTAATAGACAAATCTTTCTAAACATTGGACATTACTCACCGGGGAGGATTTGTGTTACGGAGTGTGGGAAAGGTTTTACAAGAAAATCTGATATAGTTGTATATCCAAGAAGCCATTCGCCTGTCCTGAGTGTGGAAAATGTTTTACAGAAAAATCTCACCTATTTGTCCATCAAAGAGTTCACACAGAAGAGAAATGTTTTACAAAAAATTCCCACCTAATCAAAGATATCACACAGAGGAGGAAAAGCCAATTCCCTGTCTTTACTGACTGGTTAAACCATCTGATAGGAATGATAGGCGTCATAAGGGAAATGGGGTATTTCTGCCCCGAGTGTGGCAGGTATTGTACACCATTCTATGATAGAGAAGGGTGATACTGGGCCCCGGGGCTGGTCTCCTGCCTTATACAGAAAAATAGAACACGGATGTCTCATCCATGCGAGCCTGGTGGTGGACCTTCCACAAAGACCTACATAGTCAGTGTGTTAGATATCAAAGTTTCTTTTCACACAGTAGAGATCTTGGTAGAACACGGCCCTCTCATCCATACAAGACTATGGTGATTGACCTTCCACAATGTTCTACAGCTTCTTCTCCTCTCCAGTGGTAATTTCTATAGAGGACTCCTAAATACATCACTGGGTGCTATCATTGGATCTGGAGGTGTCTGCCATTGGCTGAGGAAGATGGGTAAATAGCCCAATCCTAAAGATGGCTGATGACAAAGATACAATTTATGATTTGTTAATATACAGATGTTGTCACGGTATTAATGGGCGTGTCCTGTATGTTGGGTGTAATTTCCATGTTTTCTGTAT
The DNA here is from genome assembly GCF_032062135.1 of Pyxicephalus adspersus. NCBI lineage: Eukaryota > Metazoa > Chordata > Amphibia > Anura > Pyxicephalidae > Pyxicephalus > Pyxicephalus adspersus. The sequence goes on from NC_092867.1 coordinate 59,102,000, forward strand.
ATAAATGGTAAATGTTCTCACATGTCCACCTCTGAATATTTGGTGGCCTTTCCAGAGACCGCGCTAATCAGTTCAGTTTCTACTAATTTATTTATTGAAGGACAAGAAATGTTAGGGACCATCAGGTGGTGTTAATCATATTAGGAAGGACACATGGGAGCCACTCATTAGAGATGATACATTGACAAGTTGGGTTTATCCAGTGGTCCCCTCATGGGTGGTCGCTTTCCAGGTACAGCAGTGTGTAGCTCCTCCTCTGAACATTTCCTTCATTCTACTTTTGGGATGATGGCACCCTATGGCTGAGGGGTTCATCAGAGTAATCTGTTATACCAGTATCCCTTTATTCACCCCATCCACTTCCCCCCGTATTATGCTTTTTGCATGGCCAGCTATTTCACCTTGTTGGTCTGTGGATGATGAACAGACTGGAAAGGGGTTGGCCATTATGGTTTCCAGCAGGTGAAGTTGGGTAATACCTCCACCTCCCAGTCCTTGAACAAACATGCTTTAGTAAGCTACAAATAGTAGAGGATGAACTTCGCTGCCCCCTTTTATGCCCCCTCCCTCCCCCGGAAGGAAGCCCCCAGCCACCTACAGAACTGTCCCTCACCAAATGATAGATATGATTAGTCCACGAAAATGGCCTCTACAGATTACTAAATATTAGAGTCACCCCACAGATAAAGACTGATTGCACCTCCAACTGACAGAAAAATGGTGCATGGGAACTAAGAACTGAAACAATTACAGTCCACCAAAGTCAGCAGCCAATGGGTGGAGCCCAATCAATCCATAACAGAGCCTAAATGGTTAAAACCAAATCACCTAAAGATTCACAGAAGAGTGTGAAGATCTCTGAAAAACCTTGAATCTGAGAGATTTCTATAGGTGCACAGAAGATCCACTAAGAACCCCTCAAAACCCAGCCTAGGACGTCTCCATTATTAGGACACACTGGATTCTAGGCAAGATCAGAGCTCACTTCAGCATGGGCATTCTTGGGGCTACAATTCCAGATTGTACTAGATCAGTGCAGGGGAATTTCTCAAATTGGTTGGCACAAACAGGGGGTTCAGGTCAACATGGCAGAGTGATGGGTAAGAGAGTTACTAGCAAAGTCTTGGTGGGCATGGCACAGACGTAGTCTTGGCCATGTGTGGCATTCACAAGTCCTGGAGTGACCAAAGTGGGGTGTCCTGTGAAGTGTCCTCTATTTGTCGGGGGCTTAGGGGGGTCACAGGGCCGGCAAAACAACACGGGAAGGTTCAAGGCAGATCAAGCAAAATTTCTAACAAAGTGGAATGTAGATGAGTTTGGTGACAACCCTTGTGATTATTACAGAAGCCGTATACCGGCACCTCGGAGATCCCTTCTTCAGGCTTCATACAATTCTGGAAAGGCTCCTAAATACCCCAGATTTATACCAGGAAAAGCAATCAAATGGCTGCCACTATACAAGACCC
>NC_092867.1:59104294-59123118 GCF_032062135.1 Pyxicephalus adspersus
TATAGGGGTTACTGATTATCTATGGCACCGATAACTGCCAGCATTACATTCATCACATGGATTATACAACCGTATTTCAGGTGCCGGGGGCCGAGGTTTGTTATTTGGAATGGAATGTGAAAGTTTTTATGTAATAAGATTTAGGAAGGGAAATAATTACATTTCTGTAAATGTCACTGACAGAAATCTTCAGGTCCACCAATCCAAGAGGATTCACCGGTATGGGGGGGTCTACCAGTCCTGGAGGGTTCACCGGTATGGGGGGTCTACCAGTCCTGGAGAGTTCACAGGTCAGGGTGGATCTACCGGTCCATAACATGGCACTGGTCTAGAACGGTGCACCAATTCAGGAGAGGTCACTGATCAAGGAGGGTCAACTAGTCCAAATCAATCCACCGGTCTAAGAGGGGTCACAAGTTAAGATTAGTGAAATAGTATTGTAAGAAGAATTCAGCAATGTATTGATTACTAACCCATCCTAATATTATACAGCTGCTACAGCCCAGATAATTCTCTGCTGTCTGTCTACAACTTACATAGATCACATGAACACATCAATAAGGATGAATGTGGATCGGAGTCACATGACTGAAAGGATTCTCAACCTTACCCTGGAGATCATCTACCTGCTGACTGGAGAGGTGAGGAGGATTCTGGGAGGTCACATGACATCACTCTGATCTCCAATCATAAAATACAGACCGGAGAGGTGAGGAGGATTCTGGAAATGTTCTATGATTTCGGTATTGGTCTTTATTGTAGAGTTTTCCCCCTGTGAAGTCCGGTGATCAGGTGACCATCAAAGTGCCTCCACCTCACTGTCTGACACCGGAGAGACCCAACAACAAGAAGATTCTAGAAGTCCTCCAGAAGATCATAGGACTCGTGACGGGAGAGGTGAGCAGGGAATTCTGGGAGATTATTATGGGATGTGTCTGGATGGTGACTGTATCATTGTGTGTGTCAGGTTCCTATAAGGTGTCAGGGTCTGTTTTCTGTCTATTTCCTTAGGGTGGAAATATTGGAGAATATAATATTGTTGTGAAAGAGGAGTATAAAGAAGAGAATGTTAACTCTGACGTGCGGGAAAAGTTTCCATATGAAGACAAGGACATAGTGCTGCAGCCTAATAACAAGAACCCACCAGAAAGATGTCCCCGTCCTCTGTTATCCCGGGATTCCACACAGGAAGATCAGGAGATCCCTCACCATCATCGGGTAGGTGCGAATGAGGGCCCCATGAAGTGATTAAACTCTCTGACATGTGGGGATTATGTGTGGCCCTTACAAGATGATATTTTCTAGTTGAGGTCACATGACCAATCCTCCTCTGTTACAGATGTGATTTCCTGCCATTCTATTGGTTTAGGGTGAGGATCTGATGATCATGAAAGTTGAGAGTGAAGAAGGAGAGACGTCTGTGATGGATGATCAGCAATATACGGAGGAGGCTGGAATGATGAGGACATTCATGGAGGAGGACACTCCTACACAGATCAGCACAGGTCAGCCATCATATATTCTTCTCTCATCTCTGATCACTGATTGATCCAGACTAAGGCAGGGACTCAGTGACATTATCCAATAATAAGTTGATTATAGTCCCCTCTTCCTTGTGGGTGTTTGTAGAGCATGCTCCTCCCATTCTTTATTGGTTACTGGCCCTCTGACAAGGTTATGTGAATATAGGTGCTCCAGAGGCCCTATGACTGAAGAGGGGAGGAATCCCAGCTGGTTGGGACCCCCCCAGAGGACATCTGCTGCCTCCATCTACCTGATCCAGATGGAATGTTGATTTGGGTGAAGTAACCCTCTCATATTCGGCCATCATATTTTTCTATTTTCCAGGACATTCCATGGAGAAACCCTCAAAGGATCGTCTGACTTCATCTCCAGATTGTAAAATGGAGGCCATGACAGGAGATTGTGGGGGAAAAGAGACCATCAGCTCAACTATTGATAGACCACCCAATCCCTCTGACTGTGAGCCTCCTCCTCCTGTGAGCGATGGTGCCGGCATTCCAGAGGAGAAGACCTTTTCCTGTCCTGATTGTGGGGAAAGTTTTAGCTCTGAGCGAAGTCTTTCTGTACATCAGAGGTCTCACACTGCGGAGAAGCTGTATTCCTGTCCTGAGTGCGGAGAATCTTTTCTTTATAAATATCATCTTTCTGTACATCAAAGAATGCACACTGGTGAGGAGCTTCATTCTTGTTCGGAGTGTGGGAAATGTTTTCTCCATAAATCAGGACTGGTATCACATCAGAGATCTCACACTGGTGAGAAGCCTTATTGCTGCCCTGAGTGTGGAAAATGTTTTTCAGAAAAGTCTAGTCTTTCTGTACATCAAATCTGTCATACTGGTGGGAAGAAATACTCATGTCTTGAGTGTGGTAAAAGTTATCCACGCAAATCAAATCTTATTATGCATCAAAAATCTCACACGGGGGAGAAGCCATACTCCTGTCCCGAGTGTGGGAAAAGTTTTGTCCATAAATCACAACTCGTTTTACATCAGAGGACTCACACGGGGGAGAAACCATTTTCATGTTCTGAGTGCGGGAAAAGTTTTGTCCGTAAATCACATCTCATTTCTCATCAGAGGACCCACACGGGGGAGAAACCATTTTCCTGCCCTGATTGCGGTAAATGTTTTGTATGTAAATCACAACTCATTCCACATCGGAGAATTCACACAGGGGAAAAGCCACATTCCTGCCCTGAGTGTGGGAAATGTTTTTCAAAGAAGTGTTTTCTTTCTGAACATCTGAGGTGCCACACAGGGGAGAAGCCATTTTTATGCCCTGAATGTGGCAAAAGTTTTACACAAAAATCCCAATTAGTTGCACACCAAAGGTCTCACAGTGGCGTGAAGCCATTTTCTTGCTCTGATTGTGGAAAATGTTTTGCACGAAAACAACAAGTTGTCGCACATCACAGATCTCACATAGGTGAGAAACCATTTTCCTGCCCTGAGTGCGGGAAAAGTTATGTACGAAAACAAGAACTTGTTATACATCAGAGATCACACACTGGCGAGAAGCCATTTCCATGTCCTGAGTGTGGGAAATGTTACGCACGAAAATCATTACTTATCAGACATCGTAATATCTCGCACCAAGAACATTTGCAATCCTGCCCCGAGGAACGTTTCCCACACAAAACAGACCTTGGTGAGAACTCTCACCCAGATGATGCCGTATTACAGTCTTGAGTTCAGGAACGTTTTGCTCAGGGTTAAAGGAAGGTGAAAAAAAACGTTATGAGAAGGTAAGGATTCTGCAGAGCAGTAAAATACAAAGGGTGTGGATAGACAATGTATAATAAAATTTAATAAAGATATCTAGAAAAAAATCTGAAGTTGTTATTATGGTGTCTTATAATATTGTGTAAGGTGGCAGGGGGGGATTCCCTTCCAGATTGCAGTTCATCTGAGCTCCATATGGTAGTGATCTACACTATACTGATACAAAAAAATCTCAATGGAAGATAGCAATGGATGTCAGGTACAGACAGGAAGTCTCTATGGAAAGCAGGAAGTGATGTCAGACAAATAGGAAGTTCTGGGTGAACGTTGAGCTGGGGTTAAGCAAAGAGAAGACATTGCTTGAAGTGGGAGCACACATGTTGTTGTGTTTCTCGTCCTATTCATGCCGAATAGGACAAGGGAGACCATTCCAGAGAGTTGGGGCAACTCTAGAGAAGTCTTGTATCCATGCGTGTGATGTGGTTATGAGTGAGGAAGTCATTAGTAGGTCATTGGAGGAGCGGAGAGAGCTGCTGGGGGAATATTTTTTTACTGGGTCAGAAATGTAAGTAGGACAATAACTGAGACATCATGTCTGATTTTGTCTATTTTATCTCTGAAGTAGGTGGCAATGTCTTGGGCAGAGAAGGATGTTGTGGGGGGGCAGGTGTGGGTTTTAGGAGTGAGTCAATTGTAGAGAAGAGGCTGCGTGGGTTGGAAGCTTGAGAGGAAATAACTGCGGAGAAATAATTTTGGTTGGTGGCAGTGAGCTCTGTGTTAAAGTTTTGAAGCTGGGCTTTGTAGTCCATGAAGTCAGCGCTGAGGCCAGATTTCCTCCACTTGCGCTCAGCTGCACGAACAGTCTTCTGTAACTGTTTGGTGTGAGTGTTGTGCCAGGCCAAGGATCCAAAGCCAGGGAAAGAGAGTGGTTTAACATGGCAGCTTCATCTGGGGAGGTGATTTTGGAGAGGGAGGGGGTTAGGGATGCAAGGCAGTTTGAGAAAAGGTTGTGGTCAAGGTTACGGATATCTCTCTGCCATTGACCAGGTCTGAGATGTGGCAACGGAGGGCAAGAGTTCGATAGGTTGAAGGTGATAGGGTTGTGATCAGAGAGGGGGAATGGTGAGTTGTCAAGGAGGGTGAGGTTGAAGGGTTTAGAAAATACCGGGTCTAATGTGCGTGGGGCCATTGATGTTCTGAGTAAGTCCAAATGAGGAGGTAATGGAGAGCAGTTTGGCTGAGGAGGGAAAGTTGGGCTCATCCATTGCAACATTAAATTCACCAAGGATGAGGGTGGGCAGGTCATGGGAAAGAATGTGTGGGAGCCAGGATGCAAAGTTATCCAAAAATTGTGAGAAAGGGGGGGTAGACAACAGCAACAATGAGGGGTGGGGCTAAAGAGAAGGACAGAGTGGACTTCAAAAGAGGTGAAAGTGAGAGGGTGGGGTAGGAAGGACTCTGTATCTACACCACACTCTACTTTGTTGCCAGGTCTGGGGGTATGTGTAAAGTGCAGGCCTCCATAGGAAAGTACAGCAGCAGAGGCAGAGGAGGAAAGCCAAGTTTCAGTGAGAGCCAAAAAGTTCAGAGATTTAGAAAGGGGAAGGTTGTGTATGGAGGATAATTTATTGCCAACAGATCGGGCATTCCATAGACAGAGAGAGGGGGTAAGGACTTATGGGTAGGGTGAATAGGGGATCAGGGTTGGTAAGATGTCACCAGTAAGTAGCAATAGAGAAAAAAGGTGCAGGAGCAAAGACAGACAGAAATAAGGAGAGTGAAGGAGCAGAGAGACAATGAGTTATCAGACAGGGGGGTTCAGGGAGTAGTGTCAACAAAGAGAGCAGGGTGAATAATACATTTTTACAGATAATTCAGAACCGTATGCGTACAATAAACAATGTAGCAAACTGAAGTCCAAGAGAAGCAGTCCAGTAATATGGGTTCAGGTGAGGCTTGTAAACTTGCTGAGTCCCAGGAGTGAAGGATGATGATTCAGTCACAGAGATGGTTTGATGAAATTCCAGTTTAGAATGGTAGCAGCAGAGGATGTGTTGGAGTCCAGGTGGATAAATCAGTCCAAAGGTAGGAGATGGGAGTGGCAGAGTAAAATAGTATGTCCAAATCTGTTCCAATTCCTGCTTCTATTCCCTGGATTAATTCCCATTGCACTTATATTTTGGCACTTAACATTTGGACACGTGACCAGGGTCCCAACGTGACCTTGCCTTTTGTTTGAATAGAAGTGCTCTGGGTTCTGATTAAGGATGGACGGATCAGAGTAACAAGGAATTTTGGATATCAGTTGAACCTGGGGAGGGGAGGGGTTGGCAGGGCAATAAATATCAATGTGGAATCAGCTGGAACTAAGGAATAGTAAACAGATAAATCTATGAGGAGATTGGTGCAATAAATAGAAGTTGGTGCAATAAATTTATCTACAATGGGAGACGTACCATATACAATCAGATGAGGATTGCAAGGGAAAATAATTGCATACACAGGGCTGAGATCTACATCTATATTAGGACTGCCGGAATATTACTTTGTGATTTTTTAATAAAGTGAAGCAGGCAGAGTCTTAAGATATTGACAATATATATCATATTGTCATGTTTCTAAAATCGGTAAATAAGCATTTGTGTCTTCCCCTCCTATATAAAAATCCAAAACCTGTCCGGGTTATCCTCCACTATTCATCTACAGAGGAAATGGCGTAGGTCACATGACCACAACAATAGGGATGGAGGAGGAGCCAAGTCACATGACTGAGAAGATACTAAACTTCACCCCGGAGATCATCTACCTGCTGATTTTTTCTAGGTGAGGTCACATGACCAAGCCTCCTATGTTACAGATGTGATTTCCTGACATTCTATTGGTTTAGGGTGAAGATCTGATGAACATGAAATCTGAGAGTGATGAATAAGAGACGACTGTGAGGGATGATCAGAAATATGCTGGAATGATGAGGACAATTCTTAGAGGAGGTCCTCTCATCCTCTTCTTACAAAGTTTCCTGGTGTAAAGGGAATTGTAATTTGGAGAAACCAACCGGCTCCTGTGTAAAAATAATTTTTTCATTTGTTCCTTCGGGGCAGGTTACATCAAATGGCTCCGCCCACCTGATAGTTTCCAAGGGGGCATGCATGCCGATCCTCGTGTTTATTTCTCCACATTTTATTCACAGCATTTGAATTATAAACGCTACTAAATGGGGGTGGACAAGACATCATTCTACCCATAATGCCCCGGGACAATCCCCACCTACAAGATCATCACATGGTGTGGCTCTGTGGTGAAACCCCCTCTTCAGAATTTCTATGTGGTATGTTCCTTGAAACCAGAGAATCTGTCACACTAAAAAGCAGACACCCCACTCTTGCGCATGCGGGCAGTTTTGACCCGGAGCGTGCCTACACCACCATGCATTATCAGTTTTGTCCAACCGACTGGCCAATCAGGAAAAACTTCTTAATCATCCCTGGCTATTTCGCTAGCTCAGACACAGCACTCAGCGTTTGTGTAAAGTGTCTCCACTAGTGCTTCGCCCCTAGCTTCTGAGCTAGTTCCTGTACACCTGTTGTTTAATTCAGTGTTTCCTCTGTACAGCTCCTGTGTTTACCTCATGTTGTCCAGTCTGTTCTTTCCAGCCTATACCCTCAGACTCTTCCAGTGTTCCTGTCTGTCTGCGGATATTCCTGTGTCACCTGTGCCTCTAGTGTTCCCTTTGTCTGTAGTGGCCCCTCTGCCACTGGTGTCAATTTCCTGGATCCCTGGCATTTGACCTGACCTCTCTTGCCTGGCGCCTGCTCTGACCCTGGCCTTACTTGACATTTCTTCTGCCTTGTGATTTAGTACTGTGTATCTTCCTGCTCACCCTGGTGTGCCCAAGGAGCACACCCTAGTGGTAACCTGCAGTGCTACATCCTCACCACTAGAGGCACTGGGGATGACCTGGTTGCTGCTTAGACTCTGCGCCTTGGCCCTTCTTAGGGCTCACACCACTTTTGTGCAAGCCTTTTCATCCCCTATTGGCACTGTCTCCCCTAGCGTGACAGCTTGCACAAACCATGAATACACCCTTCCAGACCTCAGCAGACCCCAAACAACTACTCGCCCAGACACCATACGCCCAGAAAGCTACTCAAGTCCAGGTGCTCCGCCAGCGTCATTCTCTCACTGCTCGCCTGGATCAGCTGCTGATCTCCTCCAGTGTACCTGCTGAACCCCCTATCCCAGTGATCACTACACTTCAACTGCCACCCCCACAGCGGTTTTCTGGGGACCCTAAGACCTGCCGTGGCTTCATCATCGAGCGTTTTATCTATTATAAGCTTCAACCACAAAATTTCCCCACTGACTGGGTGAAAGTGGCATATTTGATCTCCTTACTGTCTGAAAAAGCTCTGGAGTGGGCGATCCAGAAAAGACCTGGTTACGGGTAACATTAAAACTTTCCTGAACCAATTTAGGAGGGTTTTTAACGAACCTGCGTGCACCTCTTCAACAGTCAGCACACTTCTGAGTCTCTGTCAAGGGACACTTACTGTGCGTCAATTCGCAGTTAAGTTTTGTACTTTGGCGGCTAAGCTCGCCTGGAACAATGAAGCGCTCCATGCTACCTTCTGGCAAGGCCTTTCTGACCACAGCAAGGGGGATTCCCCCCTCTCTCAGACAAACCTTTGCAGCTGGGCCATTCACAGCTATCTCCAGAGGAAAGGGCCTGGCATCTGTCTTCAGGATTCTGCCTTTACTGCAGACAGAAGATACACTTTAATAAATCTTGCCCATAGGGGTCAGCAAACTTCAGTGCCTAGTATACTTTGAGGGGGGAATGCGAAGTCACTCTTCTCTCCCCTCTACTAAGCGTCCCTCTATAGCCATCCAGCTTTGCCATAACTCCACACTTGCCCTTGAGGCCTTCATTGACTCTGGAGTGGCTGGAAATTTCATCTCAGCTTCCCTTATGGGGCAATGTGGTTGGCCTATAGAGCCGCTATCTAAACCTCTTTAAATCTCTGCAGTGGATGGTACTCTTCTGTCATATGGACTTATCTGTTTCCAGACTAGAACCATTGAAATGTCTGTTGGTGTGCTACATAACGAGACTTTAACTTTTCTTGTGCTTCCTCAAGCCACCTGTAGTCATCTTGGGACTCTTATGGCTTCAACTACACTCTCCAGTGCTGGATTGGTCTACTAGAGAGGTATTGGCATGGGGCCACTTGTGTCACTCCAACATGCCTATCAGGCCTCTTGCTCTCTCCACTCCTGAGGTTAGGCCATCCTTTCACAGCCAGAATATGGTTTTCAAAGATGTCTTCTCCAACTGCTATTTTTACTGTACATAAGAGCCTCCAGTACCTACAATCTGCTTGTTGCCTCAACCCTTGGCAAGCAGGTTGTTTTTTTTTTTTTTCTCGTTGGATTTTATCATTATAAAATGGGTCTTCACACCTGGGTCCGCTAACCCCCAAGCTGGTGCTACTACTCGCTCCTTTGACACAGGATTTTGAGACTGTTCCTAAGCCGGAGTATATCATTCCCCCAGACAGCATCCTAGCCTTTCCCTCCATCCAGGAATCTGCTATTCCTCTTGGTAAAACCTTAGTGCCACCTCAGCTTCGCACCAGAATATTGCAATGGGCACATGATTCCAAACTTTCTGGTCATCCGGGCGTTCATAGAACACTCACATTTCTCTCCTGTCTGTACTGGTGGCCCAACCTTCGGAAGTATGTGACGGACAATGTCAAGGCCTGTGCTGTCTGTGCTCAGGCTAAGTCGTCTACCTGTGCCCCAACAGGTCCCCTCCTTCTTTTGCCCATTCCCAGGGAGGCTTGGTGTCACCTTTTGATAGATTCCATTACAGATCATCCACCTTCCGATGGCTGTACTGGTATTTGGGTGGTCGTTGATCGCTTTTCCAAGATAGTCCTTTTTACCCCTTCCTGCTTTACCAGTTGGGTTGGTGCCAATCTTTATCAATGAAATTTTTAAGCTCCACGGTATGCCCACGCATATTGTATAGGACCATGGGGTTCAGTTTATCTCCTGCTTTTGGAAAGGCTTCTGTAAATCCTTGGACATTTCTGCTAAGTTTTTTTCAGCCTAACACCAGCAGACTAATGGGCAGACGGAAAGAGTCAACCAGGCCTTATCTGCCCACCATGACGACTGCCCACAAAAAAATGTCAGCACCAACACTCAAGAGTCTCCTTTCTTAATTGTCTACATCAGGGGTCCCCAACCCGCGGCTCAGGCCGGTGCATTAACCAGCAGGGTCAGGAGAAGGACCCTGCTTGGGGGGGACGCATCAGCCAGAGCTGCAGACCACGTCTCCTGGAGATATCGCAGGCGCAGAGCTGCTATGGGTGTGTGGGCGGGTTCTGGCATCATGATGTCTCTCCGGGGGGAAGTTTCTTCCGTTTTGATTGACACAGGGCTCCCCATGCATGCGCGGTTCAGAGTCCGTGCATTTAGTGATCTGCAACGTGCAAAAGGTTGGGGACCACTGGTCTACTGCAAACACCCTTGTCTCCGGTCTCCTATACGCTGCTCTGCGGAAGTACCTGCTCTCAGTTCCCTGCAAAGGAAATTTAAAAGTATTTGGTCTTCTACCTGTAGGCATCTGAAACACTCAGCTCCCAGACATAATTTGTTTGCAGATCAGCATCACCGTAAGGTACCTCCTCTCCAACCTGAGTATAAAGTCTGGCTCTCCACAAACAACATCTGTTGCAAGGTCCTTTCTCTGAAGTTTGCTCTGGTCTGTTATAAACTTTGCCTGCCTCCACATCTCAAGCTACCCGATGCTTTCTATGCGTTTCTACTTAAGCTATTGGTCCTGAATCGCTTTTCTCGTCACTCTCCGCTCGCTACTCCTGCACCCGATTCTTCTCAGGAATATGATGTCCATCAAATCCTGGATTTCAAAATTTATGGCAAGTACCTGATTGACTGGAAAAATTTCAGTCCTGAGGAGAGATCCTGGGTTCGAGCTTCAAATGTGTCTGCACCTCTTCTTGCCAAGAGGTTTCATCTTTGCTTTCCGCTGAAACCTGGACCTCAGCGGGTGGGGAGGCCCCGTAAAGGGGGGGGGCTAATGTCACACTTCCAGTATCTCCTGTGTGCGTGGTGGCCCCTATGTCACTGGTGTTTATTTCTTGGATCCCTGGTATTTGACCCCTGGCTTGTGACCTGACCCCTCAGGCTTGCTGCCTGCCTTGACCTCGGCCTTCCTTGATGATTCTTCTGCTTAGTGATTTGGTACCGTGTATCTTCCTGCCCACCCTGGTGTGCCCAAGGACAGCAACCTGGCAATAACCAGTAGCGCAACATCCTTACCACTAAGGCTCTGGAGAAGACCTGGTTACTACTCAGACACTGCGTCTTGGGACTTTTTAGGACTCACACTACTTTTGTGCAAGCCATAGCACTTCCTAGTTGCCCTGTCTCCCCTAGCATGGATCAGCATGACTACAAATGTCCCAGTCCTGGGGGAGTCCAGCGGTGTTTCTGTCACATCAGTTCTCAAGCAGCTGAAACATCAATATCTCCCATTCTGATTGGCTAATCGTATATCATTGGTCTGTCACACCCACCCTCCCCTATAGAGAACAACTGCAATAATGATTGGCTAATTTCATATCATTGGTCCACCACACCCATTCTGATTGGCTCATTGTACATCACTGGTCCACCACACCCTCGCCTGCAGAGTACGTGTCCCATTCAGATTGGATGGTTTCTGTTTTGGGTTCTCCTAATTATATCATCTATTTTCTGTAATGTTATGTTTTATGTTACAGGTACAGTCAGGAAGAGCACAATATGGACTGCTCATCTCTGCCAGACTAGGACTACCATGGAAGATTTTCTAATTAGTTCTTAAGCTTTCAGTCATCTTCAGTGGGTTACATATAGATAAGTGGATCTGTCTCAGCTGCCAGGATACTCTATGTTTACACTATGAGCTCCATTTAAAAAAGTATTGAACCTGACATTCACCAAACGTGCTCTGCTGGGGAATCAATCACTGCCATTGACAATACATGGACCTCACCAGAGGACATTTGTATTCACTGCTTTGAGACATTTAATGGGGCTGTAGTTCTAGCGAGTTACACAAGGTGGTGATCTCATTTATACCAGGACAGGAAGTCTCTATAGAAAAGTCACAGGAAGTGATGTCACATATAAACAAGAAGTTCGGGAAAGTGTGGGAAGTTGGGAGGAAGCAGAGAAGAGATATTGCTGAAGCTGTCAGAAGAGGGGGTAATAAGATTTTATATTTACACCCAATAATCCCCCATAATCACTGTGGGCTCCCCTGCTGAAGGTGGCAAAAACATATAGAACGAGAGAACCCCTATGGGTGGAAACTTTCTCTTCATTTGTGTGGCCCCTTTACCTTAGCATTCTCCTGTAATTCAGTGCTATTCATATTTTATATTAAATTTGCAGTTGATTTCTTGGTGCTCACCCATAATGCCCTGCACAGCCTTTGTCACCAGACAGCAGCTAATAAGGAACACCCCACTCCCGGCTATAGAAGTGGTCTCCAATCTCAACCCTATAAATCACCTCCAATAATCTGGGCCAGCTCTCTCTATCCTTTATAATCATTTAACACTGGGGGCAGCCGGTGCACCCCTCCCCCCAATATTATACAACCAGTCTGGATAATTCTCCACGATCTGTCTATAAAGGAACCTTCACAGATCACATGACCACACCAATGAGGATGGACGATGATCACACTGACATGACTAAAAAGATACTGAACCTGACCCTGGAGATCATCCACCTGCTGACCGGAGAGGTGAGGACCGGTGACCAGGTGACCATCACAGAGCCTCCACCTCACTACCTGACTCCTGAGAGAACCAAAAAGATTCTAGAAGTCACCCAGAAGATGATTAAGCTGCTGACGGGAGAGGTGAGCAGGGAATTCTGGGAGATTATTATGGGATGTGTCTGGATGGTGACTGTATCATTGTGTGTGTCAGGTTCCTATAAGGTGTCAGGATGTCACTGTCTATTTCTCCGTGGAGGAGTGGGAGTATTTAGAAGGACACAAGGACCTCTACAAGGACATCATGATGGAGGACCACCAAACCCTCACATCACCAGGTAAGTGGAGACTATTGTAAAGGAGTGAGCAGTACGGAGGGACCACCTAGATCCCCCATCATCTGATAAACAGATAGAGGCAATGTATTCAGTCAGTGTGTGTGTTTCCTACAGATGGATCCAGTAACGGGAACCCACCAGAGAGATGTCCCCGTCCTCTGTATTCCCGGGATTCCACACACGAAGGTCAGGAGATCCCTCGCCATCATCAGGTAGGTGGAGCTGAGGGCCCCATAAACCTACCAGAGAGATGTCCCCATCCTCTGTATTCCTGGTCAGCCCATGCTGGCTGTGGAATTTCCCTTCTCTGCAGTCATCAGTTTACCCTCAGAATACTAGGCTGGGGGGCAGCTGATGTGTATTGATCCAGAATCGAAAGGATGAAAGTACAGAGGGAAAGAGGAAAGTGAGGCAGGGGGATCTTGTATTGCTCTGTAGAACAGGCTACCTTAGCTACAGTTGTATTTGTGATAGATTTTTGTCCACTTAAGGTAAGTGCCTGTGGATAGTAATAGCTCCTTGGAAATCTGTGAAGGCTCCAAATATAATGTAAAAACCAGCAACCGGTTAGCTGAGACTTTTTATATATTTAGCTAATTGAAGAAATGCAGAAGAATTTTAAACAAATCCTTTGAACATTACACAATTATTAGTAGCTGGGTTATAAAGCAGCACCATGGATGTTCCGTGGTTATAGTGATACGTAAGAGAAAAACAAAGCACCCCCTGCGTATTTATAAAGGGCTTGTCACACAGGTGTGTTGTTTCTTCCAGAATCACAATGACTAGCACTTAAAATTGTTATGCTGGGTTGCCTTTTTTGTTAATGTCCCCTTCAATCAAACCTTTAAATTGTGCTACTGGGAACCCTGTAACTGTGTGTTGCTGCCCACGGTGCTTTAAATAAAAATTGTGTGCAATGTGCTGCAACTGGCATGTGTTTACCTGACATTACATGACCCGTGCAATGCTCGGTGTGCAGGGTTCTCAATGGCCTATGTGTGCGCTATATGAGAGGACAGGACAGACATGGCACTCATTGTACTGGGATTATCAGGGAGAACTTTGCATTGTCTGCTGTCCATAGGAACCAACCCGGGCTCCTGCTAAAGGGAAAATGAGAGCTTGTATGGATGATGGAGGTCTTTGGCCTTTGTATGGGGAATGTGCGCTACACCTCCACTTCATCCTATTTATGCGAATTCCTCAAGAAGTAGGTCCAACACAAGTACAGCGGAGGGGAATCAAAGGTAGGAAATGCACTCAGATGCCTTTATCAGAGCAGGCCAAAAGCTGGTGGTCAGCAAATTCAAAAGGAATCCTAGCTGAAAATCACTGTTGATTCAGAGAATATTGATTTCTTTAGTGTTAACTAAGAGTGTTAGCTATTTTTGGTATAAGGATAAATTATATTGGGTGCTTCATTTTTTTTTTAATTTGTGTTTTTGTAGATTCCAAGTCTTGAACACCTAAAAATGAGTACAGCAAAAACAGATAGTGGAAGATCATTCCAGGAGGCTTGGACAAAGTCATTTGGAGTAATTGAATGCAATGGGAAAGCGTTATGTATTCTGTGTAATAAAAGTGTTGTGTGTCGCACATCAAGTGTCAGACGGCACTTTGACACCAACCACAAAAATGTTGCTAAACTTGGTGAAACTGAAAGAAAAGAGTTTCTTGAAGGGAAAATGAGAAAAAATCATTCCCAGTATGTTAGTTCTAGCAATTATCTCCCAAGAACAAATCATCTGACAGCTGCCAGTTTTCAAATTTCACTGTGCATAGCAAAACATGGTAAGCCCCTCTCTGATGGGGATATTATAAAAACGGCCATGTTGTCTGGGAGTAATTCTCTTTTTCATGATTTCCCTAACAAGGATAAAATTATTCAACGCATCTCCGAGTTGCCACTTAGCAGAAACACTGTTAAAGATCGAGTCCAGCGTATGGCAAGTGATGTTAGTCAGCAGCTCAGCACTGATTTACAGAAGGCAGCCTGTTACTCCATGTGCTTGTACGAAAGCACAGATATAAATAATCATGCAAGGCTAGCAGTCATTTTGCGTTATGCTGTTGGTGACATCATGAGAGAAGAGCTGGTGAAACTGGTGCCTTTGCCTAAAAGGACACAAGGGATAAATATCTACAATGCGGTGATGGAGGCTTTTTTGTCACAAGACATAAGACCAGAAAAAGTGGTTTCCATTACTAGTGATGGGGCACCTTCCATGGTGGGGGCAACATCTGGGTTCATACAGTTCTTTGTTAAAGAGACAAAACATCAAGTCATTCAGTTCCATTGTATTATACATCAAGAAGCGCTTTATGCCAGAGAATGCAGCAAAAAATTTGATGATGTCCTCAAAGATGTAACAAAAATGGTGAATTACATCATGGCTCGTGCTCTGAATTTTCGACAGTTTCAAGCACTTCGTGAGGAGGTTCAGGCTCAGTATAACTGTTTACTTATGTACAATAATGTCCGGTGGCTGAGCAGAGGACGGGTCCTGGAGAGATTTGTAGCCTGCTTGGATGAAATTAGGCTGTTTATGAATGAACAAGGACAGGAATATCCACAGCTCACCGATATGGCCTGGCTTACCAACCTAATGTTTTTTACAGATTTTACACTACACTTCAATGTACTGAACAAACAACTACAAGGTGCAGGGAAAACAGCAGAACGGGTGTTTTGTGATATTAAAACATTTGAGAGAAAACTGCGGGTTTTTGAAAGAGACCTTGAAAGTGGGCTGCTGAAATATTTTCCAAATCTAAAAAAGCATTTAGAAAAGTCTACGACATTTGCAGACAATTCTACAAGCCATCAGGAAATCTACAAGGAATTTTCTAGCATTGTAGCAGCTGCAAAGGAGAATTTTAGTAACAGATTTTTACAGTTCTGTAAGATGGAGACAACCCTGTGTTTTCTTACTTCTCCGGATAAAGCCAAATTTGAAGAACTTGATCTTTCCTGCTTACACTGGTTAGATTTAGGAAATCTGGAAACTGAGCTATTGGAATTTCAAGAAAGCTCTAGCTGCAGAAATAAATTCTCTGACCTGCGTAAAACACTTGAGAAGATAGAAGGGATGACAAATGACAGCACAGTTAGTTCTGAAAATGAAATCCTTAAAGTGTGGAATTCTCTGCCAAATAATTTTAAGTCAATGAAAGCACTTGGGATTGCTTTACTTACTTTGTTTGGATCATCTTATGCTTGTGAACAACTGTTTTTAGCTTTGAATGATATCAAATCTGACACCAGAAACAGACTAACAAATGACCTGGGTGC
The DNA here is from genome assembly GCF_032062135.1 of Pyxicephalus adspersus. Taxonomy (NCBI): domain Eukaryota; kingdom Metazoa; phylum Chordata; class Amphibia; order Anura; family Pyxicephalidae; genus Pyxicephalus; species Pyxicephalus adspersus. The sequence goes on from NC_092867.1 coordinate 59,119,973, forward strand.
TGCTTGTTTTGCCCTCAAACTTACAAAGTATAAGCCAAGGTTAGACAGATTATCAGCATGCATACAACAGCAAAAGTCACATTAATTGTTCAAAAGCACACCAAATGCAAACTTTTACCTTAATAAACAGTTATTTGTATCATTGAAGGCTCTGGTATTGTGGTATTGTGATGCTAAAGTATAAATTGTTTTTTTCTAAACTAAAACTCAGTATTCAGGTTAAATTGCATTGGCACGTTGCGATAAATATCAAATGTTCATGCACCTGTTGGCTAAATTTCTATAAAAACAGTGTTGTATGATAAGAGATTGTTGTAGTATTGTTTGTTGAGATTTTCCCAAATCCACCTGATAATAAAGAAATTGTAAAATTCTGTTTATTTAGGAATTTTAAATAGTTATTCATTTGTTATACAAACTGAAAAAGAAGATAAAAAGAACTAGTAGACACTAAATTAGAATCAACATAACAGAAGTATCATATTCCGTTCCAGAAAGACTAAAGTTATGTACACACATCAGATAATTATCACCTAAGACAAATGGTTGTGTAAAGCTACGTACACACTTCCAATTATTATCGTTGTTAAACGAACGACGAACGATCCTGCACGATATCTGCAAACGATCGTATAGCACCGATCCTGCACATACAGATAACGACACGATCGTTCGTAGATATTGTACACACAATAGATACGATCGTTTGAGCGATACAGGGAGTGACGTGCACGACAGGAAGTGAACGAACGTTCGTTCATCACGCATGCTCAGACCATGGACGATCAACGAACGATCGTACACACGAACGATGGTGAACGATCGTCGTCCAATCCGATCCGCCGGTCCGGTCGTTCGTTTCCAACGACTTTCCTCGTTCGTCGGCGTCGTTGGTTACTTTTTTTACGAACGATTTTTGCCCAATCGATCGTTCGTCGTTCATTTTGAACGATAAAAATTGGAAGTGTGTACGCAGCTTAAGACAGCAGTACAATGGAGGAGAGCACAGTAGGGTGCCACTAGCTCATCCTCCCACCTCCCCATGGGACAGAATGGTGCTGTGTGTACTGTGCTCATTTATCTGTCACTTTTGTATGTTGGGGGGAGATAATGTTTCCTGTACAGTAGAATCAATGCTTTTTTATTTTGGAATAATTTTTTACTTACCTCCAAAGTAGCAACAAAGCTCATTTAAATCCCTGTGCCTATAGGAGAAAAGAAATGAAAACATATTCAAAACTTGTAGACACATTAATGTATAAAACTTGTAGACACATTATTATCATAATGACATCACTCTGGGGGAGGTTTCTCACCCTTTGAGTGACACCTGGCTCCCCGCTCATGCATGGTTGGGAGCTGGTGATTTTAGTGGTCCGCGGACCTGAAATGGTTGGCGACTGCTGCTCTAGTGGCCACATGCAGCCACTGGAAAAAGCCCTTTCATCTGGGGCCGCAACAAGGGCCTTGCGATCACAACCTCCCCTTCATTCAACAGATGTGGCCCATCGATGTTTTCCCCAGAATTTTTTTTTGAGTGGAAAGAAGTTGTAGGGTGGTTATGGATAAGTGAGGGGTGATGCGCCTGAGTGAAAAAAGGTCATGGAGAACACTGCCGTCTTTCTCATTCTTAAACACCCATATCACCCAGCAATATTCGCACTGCACGCCATCATCTGGTCCTCCTTTCATGAACCTATGAATAATCATGCAATATTAGTGCACCCCAACACTTGCCCCTTCCCTTCAATAACCTTAATGTTACCCCGCAATATTACCAGTGGATCCCATCACTTGTCTTCCACCCTCCATATCACCCTGTACTAATACATCACATAACTGGTTTCATGAACTCAAAAATCAACATTCAATAATACTACTTATGTCACTCCTGACTGAATCCCCACATCATCCTGCACTAGTACCAAAGCACCCCATCTTCCCCTTCCCAAACTTCAATATTGGAAGTGCACCCCATACCCTCTCTTTCACCCTCATGAACAGCCATGAATATACTCTTCATAAAACTAGTGCAAGCCACCACCTGGCTCCCTACTTATTTACCCCCCCCCCCCCCGATAACCCTGCATCCCAACACCTGCCCTCCCCCATACACAGCAATAGCAGTGCAACTTATTACCTGTCGTACTGTATCCTGAACACCTACAATACCCTGCAGTGCACATCACCTGAACCCCCACAATTCTTCCAATATACCAATACAATTAAAGCTGTACCCCACTTTCTGTTCCCCTATAATAAAAACTGTACCCCACTTTCTGTTTCTCAATAATAAAAGTTGTACCCCCTTCCTGTTGCCCTATAATAAAAGCTGTACCCCCTTCCTGTTGCCCTATATCACCCTACATAATACCAATGCTCATCACCTATCTCCCCCTCATATTGTACCCCTTCACCTGTCTTCTCCACATCATCCAGTAATACTACTGAGCCCACAAACACCATTCTTTCCCTTCATAAACTCTCCATAACTCCATAGAAGATCAGTGTACCCCATCACCCGTCTCATTCTAATCATCCCGCCTAAACCTCCTGTGAGGAGAATCTCACTCTCTATTTTCCCGGGCATTCTGTTAGATCTGCCAAGCCCCGCCCACTTCCGGTTCCATGCCCACGTCACTTCCAGGTCTTTCTACTGGATTGGAACTGCCGCTACAAACAACGGAAGAGGAGACATTGCTGGAGCTGGCAGCAGAGAAGGTAATGAAATATTATTTTATGTTTTACATCTCCGTCCTTGTTGTTTAGAGTCACTGCAGCTCCTTGTATCACCTGCAGGTGGTGCTATGCACATATATGGTGTGGAGATATATAATTACCCCTTCTGGGTCAGAACATTTCTCTATTTCTGGGTTCTAAACACTTTCTTCATGTTACAGATCTGATTCTGATTTACCAATCACCAATTTTTACCGGTTGGATTGCATTGTACGGTACTTGAGGGTTCACAGAGATAGGGGTGTCTACCAGTCCAGGGTTCACCAGTATGGGGGGGTGATTAGTGAAATAGTATTGTAAGAAGAATTCAGGAATGTATTGATTACTAACCCATCCTAATATTATACAGCTGCTACAGCCCAGATAATTCTCTGCTGTCTGTCTACAACTTACATAGATCACATGAA
>NC_092867.1:59123988-59147109 GCF_032062135.1 Pyxicephalus adspersus
ATCAGGTAGGTGGAGCTGAGGGCCCCATAAACCCACCAGAGAGATGTCCCCGTCCTCTGTATTCCCGGGATTCCACACAGGAAGGTCAGGAGATCTCTCACCATCATCAGGTAGATATTGAACAATCTAATGTATGAACATGACGTGTGGCCCCTACAAGATGATAGCTTCATGATATGTTAGGTCCAACCATAAAATGTTCTATATTTCTATTATTCTGGTTTAGGGTGAAGATCTGATAGATATAAAAGTTGAGAGTGAAGAAGAGACGTCTGTGAGGGATGATCAGCAATATACGGAGGAGGCTGGAATGATGAGGACATTCATAGAGGAGGACACTCCTACACAGATCGGCACAGGTCAGCCATCATATATTCTTCTATCATCTCTGATTACTGATTGGACCAGAGTAGGGAGGGAGCTGAGTGATATAGGTCAATAATAGGATGGTAATAGTCCCCTCCCCCTTGTGGGTGTGTGAAGAGCATGCTCCTCCTGGTCATAGTTAAATAGTCAGTTTGATTGATAAAAGACACAAAACTGCATCAAGTTCCTCCACTAGGGGAAAAAAACATCCCAGGTATAAAACCCTATGGACATAGAACTTGCCGAAACTACTTCCTGAGGGAGCCAATTCTTCATTTTTTACACCTTACAGTGAAGAATCCCTTCCTTATCCAGTGTCCCATTAGATAATCCTACTTTAGGAATGCATACCACTAGCTGTGATTGGGGGTGTAAAATGACATCACAATCGGCTATTTCTGTTCTGTCTGCGTGTACATGTCCTATCATTTTCTATGGGATTCTTCTTCAGCATGTTCTACAGACCTCGGAGAGCTGCTGTGCCCCGCCCACCTTGTACTGTGAGATAACCCCGCCCACCTCGTACTGTGCGATAACCCCGCCCACCTTATACTGTGCGATAACCCCGCCCCTCGTACAGCAGCAGCATGTGAGCTGTGTCTGTGTCCATGCTGCTGTCATTACCCAATGTATAAACCTTCATATCTCCCACACCGATTGTTGTACAAACGTTAAATTTTCAGGGTACACAGGGGACCCCGAGAGCTGATACTAAACCTAAGTTCAGCTCTTAAACAGAAGTTGTGAGATTTTTATTTTTTTAAAATAATAAAAAAATACTTGCATATAAATTATTGTTTCTTTTTGTAGTGATTGGCTATTTCAAGACCAGCGTCCCTAAATGGAGTTTCCATATTAGGGACCCCCTATGGCATTGAGCATTAGGGTACTGCCAGTTGTCTGTGTGCTGTGGTGCCTCAAATATAAATGTGCCCGCTCACCAAAATGAATGCTGCGGTGAGGTGGCGTTGCGGTTACCCCTTCCTCATGCCATACCCAGCCTAGGGGGAGACGCTCAGTACCGCTCACTGCCGCCTGGAGCTAAATCTGCAGACGCTGCAGTGCGAGGGGCTGAGCGGCTGGCGGGGTGCCTGGTACACATAGCTGGGTGGTTTACGTCCGCATTGAGCTTGTGACCAACAGACAATTATCTCCTAAGACTTGACAAAACCCCTACATAGCAGTAATATGATTAATAGAGAAAAGGGTAAGTGTTTGTATACTGCACACAATGTACATGTTTAATTTGTGGGGTAGAAAGTAGCATGATATGGTGGGTATAACATTTTATATGGGGGGGTCATAGCTGGACACTTCTCATCCAGAGAACCCCGCCAGCCGCTCAGTCTGTGGATTTGGCTCCAGGTGGCAGTGACGGGTACTGAGCGTCTCCCCCTAGTCTGGGTACCATGGCATGAGGAAGGGGTAACCGCAGTGCCACCTCACCGCCAGTCTGAACACAGCTTTAAAGTTTGGCGAGCGGACAAATTTATATTTAAGGCACCACAGCACACAGACAATTGGCAGAACCCTAATGCTGCATGCCATGGAAGTGGCCCCGGGGGTCCCTAATATGGAAACTCCATTTGGGGACCCTGGACAGTTTTTACTTTATATAAAAGGCTAGATAGCACTTTGTTTTTTCAATTTTTTTTCAAACACAAAAAGGCAAAGCCCCTCCTCTTCTGTAATTATGCAGCGGCCTCATGGGATACATGCGCCATGAATCCCAGGGGGCTCCGGGAACAGACATTTCCACGCGGGTCTTTTCTGTTAGTGAAAGAGGGAAGATAGACACCTCACACATGCCCAGTAATACCGCCATTTTTTTTTTTTTTTTTACAAATTCAGCAGCATACGTCACAGATCTGTGCAAGTTAAGAGGTCATTTTTTTATTTCTACTTCTACATTAATGAGAAAAGATCCCTGATTGTTATTAGGATTTTATGTTTGGGACCCCCGTATCTGGCAACGTGTTCTGCTCAGGTGGCTAAAATAGGATTAGTATCAGCTCTCGGGGTCCCCTGTGTACACTGAAAATTTCAAGTTTCTTCAACAATCAGTGTGGGAGATACGAAGGTTTATACATTGGGAGTAATGACAGCAGCATGGACACAGACCTCATGCCGATGCTGCTGCTGTATGAGGGGCGGGGTTATCTCACAGTACAAAGTGGGCGGGGCACAACTGATCTCTGAGGTCTATAGGACACACCCACTGTCAGGGAGCTCACACTGAAGCAGAATCCCATAGAAAAAAAGATAGGAGATGCGCTCACAGACACAGCTGATTGTGACATCATTGTACCCGCCCAATCAGATGATAGTACACATTCCGAGGGTTAGATTATCTCATAGGACACTGGAGCTTAAACTTCTTTTTCTCCAGACACAAAGAGCGCCCCCTTGTGCTTTGTAAGGATCTTACAGTGAATAGTCTTATCAGTTTTGCCTTTTGACAAGGTGATGGGGAGGGGCTTCAAAGAGGGGAGGAGTCCCAGCTGCTTGGGACCTCCCCAGAGGACATCTGCTGCCTCCATCTACCTGATCCAGATGGAATGTTGGTTTGGGTGAAGTAACCCTCTCATATCCGGCCATTATATTTTTCTATTTTCCAGGACACTCCATGGAGAAACCCTCAAAGGATCGTATGACTTTATCTGCAGATTGTAAAATGGAGGCCATGACAGGAGATTGTGCGGGAGAAGAGACCATCAGCTCAGCTATGGATAGACCATCCAATCCCTCTGACTCTGAGCCTCCTTATGTGAGCGATGGTGCCGCCATTCCAGGGAACACATCATTTTCCTGTCCCGAGTGGGGGGAGAGTTTTATCTCTGAGCGAAGTCTTTCTGTACATCAGACGTCTCACACGCAAGAGAAGCTGCATTCCTGTTCTGAGTGCGGAGAATCTTTTCTTTATAAATATCGTCTTTATGTACATCAAAGAATGCACACTGGGGAAGAGCTTCATTCTTGTTCTGAGTGTGGGAAATGTTTTATCAATAAATCACAACTCGTTTTACATCAGAGGACTCACACAGGGGAAAGGCCATATTCCTGTTCTGAGTGTGGGAAAAGTTTTGTCCGTAAATCACAACTCATTATACATCATAGGACTCACACTGGTGAGAAGCCATATTCCTGCCCTGAGTGTGGGAAATGTTTTTCAGAAAAGTCTACTCTTACTGCACATCAAATCTGTCATACTGGTGGTAAGACATACTCGTGCCTTGAGTGTGGGAAAAGTTATCCACGCAAATCAAATCTTACCATGCATCAAAAATCTCACACGGGGGAGAAGCCGTACTCCTGTCCCGAGTGTGGGAAAAGTTTTGTCTATAAATCACATCTCTTTTCTCATCAGAGGACTCACACAGGGGAGAAGCCATATTCATGTTCTGTGTGCGGGAAAAGGTTTGTTAATAAATCACATCTCATGCCACATCAGAGGATTCACACGGGGGAGAAGCCATTTTCCTGCCCTAAATGTGGTAAAAGTTTTACACAAAAATCCCAACTAGCTGCACATCAAAGATCTCACAGCAGTGAGAAGCCGTTTTCTTGTTCTGAGTGTGGAAAATGTTTTGCGCGAAAACAACAACTTATTGCACATCACAGATTTCACATAGGTGAGAAGCCATTCTCTTGCTCTGAGTGTGGAAAATTTTTTGCAAGAAAAGAAGAACTTGTTATACATCAGAGATCTCACACAGGGGAGAAACCATTTCCATGTCCTGAGTGTGGGAAATGTTACGCACGAAAATCATTACTTATTAAACACCGTAACATTTCACACCAAGAAGAATCGCGATTGTGCCCTGAGGAACATTTCCCACACAAATCGGACCTTGATGAGAACTCTCACACAGATGATGCCGTATTACAGTCCTGAGTTCAGGAATATTTTCCTCAGGTTTTAGGGAAGGTGAAAAGAAACATTATGAGAAGGTGACGATTCTGCAGAGCAGTAAAATATAAAGGGTGTGGATAGACAATGTATAATAAAATAATAAAGAGATCTAGAAAATATCTGAATTTGTCATCATGGCGTCTTATAATATTGTGTGAGCTGGTGGGAAGAATCCCTTCCGGTAGGAGCGGAGGAGTCTTCAGTAGCAATCAGCACTTATGTTGGGTTATATTGGGGTCCCAGGTACCCTATAAGTTTTTGTATCTGCTAACAAACACCAATATTCACACATTGTAAAGATACACCGGATTGCATTTCATCTGGTGATCTGCACTATACTGATACAAGAAAACCCCCTTATACGTCTCTTCTCAAGGGGGAATAGATTCAGTTCAGCTAATCTCTCCTCATAGCGGAGCTCCTCCATTCCTTTTATTAGTTTAGTTGTCCTTCTCTGCACTCTCTCCAATCCCACAATGTCCTTTTTGTGAACTGGGGCCCAAACCTTACAATTATCCATAACCCTCCCCCCAACTATCTCCAATCCACCCTCCACTAGTGTCTGACCCCTGATTAATCTGTCTGCCACCTTATTTACCTGTCCCACCCCCCTCTGTCCTAGCAAAAAAACATAATATTGACCTCTCATCCATGGAAGCCTGGTCATGGGCCTTCCACAAAGTCCTACATCTTCAGTGGATTATATATTGAAGACTTCTTTCACACAGTGGAGGTGTAGATGGTAGAATATAGACCTCTCATCCATTCAAGACTATGGTGGTGGACCTTCTACAAGGTTTTAGTAAATGCTCCTTCAGTTCCTTTCACTGATAAGGAAAAACAAAACCTCCGTCCATGGTGAGATGATTTAGATAGTTTATTTAGAATAGAAGTTACAAAGTAAAAGATTAAAAGATAGAGCAAAGCAAAGCACACATGTGAGGAGACCCAATGGCATGATCAGAAGGTCTGACTAATACCCCCACGTGAGGACCATTTAACCTGAATTTCTGAACAGATGCCAAGTGGATAATAACAGTCACCATCACAAACACATTACATTGAAGGATCCTTTCACACATTAGAGGTCCTGGTAGAACATGGACATTTCATCCATACAAGACTATGGTGATGGACCATGTACAAGGTTCTACATCTTCTCTTCAGGGGTATAAATATAGATGGTGCCTCCACACTGGGGGGGGGGGGGGTTAGAAAAACAGAACATGGACCTCTCATCCATGCAAGCCTGGTCATGGACCTGCTACAAAGTTCTACATCTTCAGTGTATTAGATATTACACATTCATTAGTACATGGACTTCTCATCCTTAAAGGACTATGGTGATGGATCTTCGGAAATGTTCTACATCTCCGTTGGTGGCTTTTATTTTGAAGGTACCTTTTACACAGTAGAGGTGTAGATGGTAGAACATGCACTTCCCATCAATACAAGACTATGGTGATGGACCCTTCCACATCTTCTTCTCTTCAGGGGTATAAATGTAGATGGCTACTCCACACAGGGAAGAAAATGGGGTTAGAAAAACAGAACAACAGAACAAGGACTTCTCATAAATACATGACTATAGTGATGGACCTTCTGCAAGGTTATGTATCTTCTTCAGTGGATTTTGGATATCAAGGTTTCCTTTCACACAGTACAGCTTATTCATACATGGATCTTCTACAACAGGGGTTTGGCAAATTTTTTGGGCCACTAGGCCATTTCAGGAGGTCAAGAAGGCACACTAGGCCAGAAGAAACAAGGTGTCCAAGGAAAGGTTTTTCCCAACAGTCCCTGCAAGCGAGCAGCCTCAGTCTTCCGCTTATCCGCGGGGTAGTCTCTGTATGTGTGCAGGTGCTTGGCATCAAAATGCCCCTTGAGATTCGAACGCTTGAAAGTGCTGTTGGTGTTGTTGCACATTAAACACAGGGCTTTGTTGCCGTGTTAGACGAAGAATAATTTGTCAGTCCATTCGGGGTTGAAGACACGCCATTCGAGGCCAACCTTCCAGAGACTGGTAGCTGCGCGTTGCTTCTGCTGTTTATGCATAGTACAGTAATTGGGGTTACTCTGCGGGAACTCGATGATATCGTGGGAACTCGCGATAACGCGACAATTCAATTAGACCGGATCCAACAATAAATAAATAGGGGGGCGTTAGGCCGGACTGGAATACTGGTTAGGCCGTATCTGCAATGTTCTATATCTTCTTCAGTGGTTTTTTATTCAAGGTCCTTTCACACAGTAGAGGTCTTGGTAGAACAGTGACCTCCCATTCATACAAGACTATGGTGATTGACCTTCCACAATGTTCCACAGCTTCTTCTCCTCTCCAGTGGTAATTTCTATAGAGGACTTCTAAAGACATCACTAGGTGCTATCATTGGATCTGGAGGTGTCTGCCATTGGTTGAGGAAGATGGGTAAATAGCCCAATCCTAAAGATGGCTGATGACAAAGATACAATTTATGATTTGTTAATATACAGATGTTGTCACGGTATTAATGGGCGTGTCCTGTTTGTTGGGTGTAATTTCCATGTTTTCTGAGTATATAAATGGTAAATGTTGTCCCATGTCCACCTCTGAATATTTGGTCCCATTTCCAGGGACCTTGCTAATCAGTTCAGTTTCTACTAATATATATTGAAGGACAAGAAATGTTAGGGACCATCAGGTGGTGTTAATCATATTAGGAAGGACACATGGGAGCCACTCATTAGAGACGATACATTGATACGTTGGGTTTATCCAGTGGTCCCCTCATGGTTGATCACTTTCCACGTACAGCAGTGTGTAGCTCCTCCTCTAAACATTTCATTCATTCTACTTTTGGGATGATGGCGTCCCATGACTGAGGGGTTCATCAGAGTAATCTGTTATCATACCAGTAACCCTTCATTCACCCCATCCACTTCCCCCTGTACCATGCTCTTTGCATGGCCAGCCATTTCACCTGGTTGGTCTGAGTATGATGAACAGACTGGAAAGGGGTTTGGCCATGAAGGTGACCAACAGGTGAAGTTGGGTAATACCTGCACCTCCCAGTCCTGGAACAAAACATGCTATAGTAAGCTACAAATAGTAGAGGATGAACTTTGCTGCCCCTTTTAATGCCCCCCTGGAGGGAAGCCCCCAGCCACCTACAGAACTGTCCCTCACCAAATGATAGATATGATTAGTCCAGGAAAATGGCCTCTACAAATTACTAAATATTAGAGTTACCCCATGGCTAAAGATTGATTGCACCTCCAACTCCTGACAGAAAACTTGTGCAGGGGAACTGCTAAGAACTGAAACAATTACAGTCCACCAAAGTCAGCAGCCAATGAGTGGAGACCAATAAATCAGTAACAGAGCCTAAATGGATAAAACCAAATCACCTAAAGATTCACAGAAGAGTGTGAAGATCTCTGAAAAACCTTGAATCTGAGAGATTTCTTTAGGTGGACAGAAGATCCACTAAGGACCCCTCAAAACCCGGCCTAGGACGTCTCCATTATTAGGACACACTAGGTTCTAGGCAAGATCGGAGCTCACTTCAGCATGGGCATTCTTAGGGCTACAATTCCAGATTGTACTAGATCAGTGCAGGGGAATTTCTCAAATTGGTTGGCACAAACGGGGTTCAGGTCAGAATGGCAGAGTGTTGGGTAAGAGAGTTACTAGCAAAGTCTAGGTGGGCATGGCACAGACGTATTCTTGGCCATGTGTGGCATTCACAAGTTCTGGAGTGACTTTGGCAAGGAAAAAAATCTCAAGTGAACTTGGTACTGACAAAGCCTTGGGTAAGTGTGGTGGACACGTTTACATTTTAGGTTCAGGAGAGACTTCCCTCAAAACAAAACACAGGGACCCTGGGCTCAGGCTTCTGGGCTTTAAATTCATATTCAGGGTGCCAGACCTTTGGGACTTCAGAGGTAGACTTGGGGTGTTGGAGTACAGAGGAGCATGCAAGCTGCTGGACTGTAGAAGTTGACTCAGTGTTGTACTTCAGAGGAAGACTTTGGATTTCAGCAGAACACTTGGGTGATGGAACTCAGAAGCAGACTCTTGATGCTGGACTTTAGAAGAAGACTCAGGGTGTTGGACCTTAGAATAATAATTAGAAAATTGGACCTCAGAGGCATATTTAGAATGTTGGAGTTCGGAGGAAGACTCCAGGTGTTGGACCTTAGAGGACGGCTCTTGATGTTAGACTTTATAGGAATACTCAGGGTTTGGAACTTCAGAGGCAGACATGATAAATTACTTCAGAGACATACTCCATATGCTGGAGTATAAGCAAGAATCAGGATGCTGGACTTCAGAGACAGACTCCTCTGTGTTTGATAGAGGTGCTGAGTCCAAGCACACCCGCCAGATTCTCACCAACAAGGATTGATGGACGTGGCGGAAGTCAGAGCAAGTGAAGTCAGAAACTGGCAGAAGCTATACAGGGTCACCAACAAGGAGTCACTGGAGCACCGGGTCACTGGAGCACAACATCTCATGGACATATGAACGGACCCAGTGGTCAGACATTTATCTGATGCTCAGGCAGGATGGGCAGGTAGGGGGAGGGGATTTCTATGTCAGGGAAGGTTCAAGGTAGATCAAGGAAAATTTCTAGCAAAGTGTAATGTAGATGAGTTTGGTGACAACCCTTGTGATTATTACAGAAGCCGTATACCGGCACCTCGGAGATCCCTTCTTCAGGCTTCATACAATTCTGGAAAGGCTCCTAAATACCCCAGATTTATACCAGGAAAAGCAATCAAATGGCTGCCACTATACAAGACCCTACTAAGCAATGTCACCATAGTCCCTCCGCTCATCCCTATCAGTAACATAATTATATTCCCCCATTGGTGGGAGTGACGTCATCTATAAAGATACACACACAAGGGGTATGAATAAATTATTCCCCTGTCAATTCGACCATAATATTCGTGCACAATATTCATGCATTTCCCATTGTCACAATCGGCCACTAGATGGCAGAACGAGTCATTGTTTTAATAGGAACTGAAACGAGAAGTGTAGAGAGACTAGAACCCTTGTCAGAGAATTTCTCAGGGCTGTAGTTCCTCTGAGCTCCACAAGGAGGTGATCTAACAAATACTGAGATAGAAGGTATCTATGGAAACTACGGACAGGGAGTGTCTATATGAAAACAGGAAGTGATGTCAGCTATAGACCGGAAGTTCCATGTGGGATAAAGCAAACAGGAAGCATTACTGAGAAGGTAATGAAATATTATTTTATGTTTTACATCTCCGTCCTTGGTGTTTAGAGTCACTGCAGCACCTTTTATCACCTGCAGGTGGTGCTATGCACATATATGGTGTGGAGATATATAATTACCCCTTCTGGGTCAGAACATTTCTCTATTTCTGGGTTCTGAACACTTTCAATCCCTTCCTTATCCGGAGCTTAAACTTCTTTTCCTCCAGACACAAAGAGCGCCCCCTTGTGCTTTGTAATGACCTTACAGTGAATAGTCTTATGAGTTTTGCCTATTTTGACAAGGTGAGGGGAAGGGGCTTCAAAGAGGGGAGGAGTCCCAGCTGGTTGGGACCTCCCCAGAGGACATCTGCTGCCTCCATCCACCTGATCCAGATGGAATGTTGATTTGGGTGAAGTTACCCTCTCATATCTGACCGTCGTATTTTTCCATTTTCCAGGACACTCCATGGAGAAACCCTCAAAGGATTGTTTGACTTTATCTCCAGATTGTAAAATGGAGGCCATGACAGGAGATTGTGCGGGAGAAGAGACCATCAGCCCAGCTATGGATAGACCATCCGATCCCTCTGTCTCTGAGCCTCCTCCTACTGTGAGCGATGGTGCCGGCATTCCAGAGAAGAAGACATTTTCCTGTCCTGAGTGTGGGGAGAGTTTTATCTCTGAGCGAAGTCTTTCTGTACATCGGAGGTCTCACACGAAAGAGAAGCTGCATTCCTGTCCTGAGTGCGGAGAATCTTTTCCTTATAAATATCATCTTTCTGTACATCGAAGAATGCACACTGGGGAAGAGCTTCATTCTTGTTCTGAGTGCGGGAAACGTTTTGTCTGTAAATCACAACTCATTATACATCAGAGGACTCACACAAGAGAGAAGCCATATTCCTGTTCTGAGTGTGGGAAAAGTTTTATCCGTAAATCACAACTCACTTCTCATCATAGGACTCACACAGGGGAGAAGCCATTTTTCTGCCCTGAGTGTGGCAAATGTTTTTCTTTAAAGTCTAGTCTTTCTGTACATCAAATCTCTCATACTGGTGCGAAGAAATACTCGTGTCTTGAGTGTGGGAAAAGTTATCCACAAAAATCAAATCTCATCATGCATCAAAAATCTCACACCGGGGAGAAGCCGTATTCCTGTCCTGAGTGTGGGAAAAGTTTTCTCTATGAATCACAACTCATCATACATCAGAGGACTCACACAGGAGACAAGCCATGTTCATGTTCAGAGTGCGGGAAAAGTTTTGTACGTAAATCACAACTCGTTGAACATCAGAGGACTCACACAGGGGAGAAGCCATATTCATGTTCTGAGTGCTGGAAAGGTTTTATCAATAAATCACATCTCATTTCTCATCGGAGATCTCACACAGGGGAGAAACCATATACCTGCCCTGATTGTGGTAAAAGTTTTGCACAAAAATCCCAACTAGTTGTACATCACAGGACTCACACAGGGGAGAAACCATATTCCTGTCCTGAGTGTGGCAAATGTTTTTCAGTAAAGTCTAGTCTTACTTTACATCAGGCCTGTCATGCTGGTGGGAAGACATACTCGTGTCTTGAGTGTGGGAAAAGTTATCCATGCAAATCAAATCTTATCTTGCATCAAAAATCTCACATGGGGGAGAAGCCGTACTCCTGTCTCGAGTGTGGGAAAAGTTTTGTTTATAAATCACTACTTATTTATCATCAGAGGACCCACACAGGGGAGAAGCCTTATTCATGTTCTGAGTGTGGGAAAAGTTTTATCAATAAATCGCAACTTATTTCTCATCAGAGGACTCACACAGGGGAAAAGCCATATTCCTGCCCTGAATGTGGTAAACGTTTTACACAAAAATCCCAACTAGTTGTACATCAGCGAACTCACAGAAGTAAGAAGCCATTTTCTTGCCCTGAGTGTGGAAAATGTTTTTCACGAAAAAAAGAACTTGTTGTTCATCAGAGATCACACACAGGGTAGAAACCATTTCCTGAGTGTGGGAAGTGTTACTGTTACCACTCCGCCTGCAGATCACCTGCTCAGCATGCTGCTACCTTGATTCACTGTTTTCCAGTCTCATCACCATTCCCAAGCAGAAGTCTTCTGATCTGTGTCACCCCCTGGTGGAAGACCCTGGGGGCTGTAACCTGGTGATCTCCTTGCAGCAAAGTAGTCCAGAGGCCAATAGGTTCACCGGCCCATAACGCATTTCAGGGTGTGCTGGTGAAGATTGGGGGTCACTCAGATTCTGATCTTCAGGTAATCCAGTGTCACCTGGCGGGGGGAGGGGGATCCGTAACATTTATGCACAAAAGTTATTACTTCTTAACCATCAAGTTTAAAGGAAAGTGAAAAGCAACATTATGAGGATGTTAGGATTCTACAAATAAAGGTTGTGGATAGAAAATGTAATAAAATCAATAAAGATATTTAGAAAAAATCTAAAGTTGTCATCATGGTGTCTTATAACATTGTGTGAGGTGTTGGGGAGATTCCCTTCTGGTAGGAGAGGAGGAGTCTTCTGTAGGAATCAGCGCTTAGATTGGGTCCCAGGGTCTCCATATTGCACAGGTCACAGGAGAGAAGTGATCAGCACTTATGTTGGGTTATATTGGGGTCCCAGGTACCCCATAAACTTTTATATTTGATAGCAAACACCAATGTTCACATGTTGAGGCGATACTCCGGGGTGCAGTTCATCTGAGCTCCACTTAGTGGTGATCTGCACTTTGCTGATACAAGAAATCTCTATGGAAGTGGTGTCAGGTACAGACAGGAAGTCTCTATGGAAAGCAGGAAGTGATGTCAGATATAAGTAGGAAGGGTTGGGTGAGAGCTGAGCTGGGGTTAGAGAAGACATTGCTTGAAGTGGCAGCACACATGTGATATCCACATCTATAATAAGACTGTCAGAAAATCACTTTATTCTTAATTACTTAATTTCCTATAGGGTGCAGAGGGCGGAGTCTTAAAACTAATCTTGTGGTGAGCTATCAAATTTTAACATAGTAGGTTAGGTTGAAAATGTAATGAATGTAATCGCTCTTTGGAAATCCGTGAAGGCTCCAAATATAATGTAAAAACCAGCAATGGGTTAGTGAAGACTTTTTATATATAGCCTCATTGTAGGTCAGGTTGAAAAAAGACATAATTCCATTAAGTCCAACCACTAGGGAAATAAACATATCCTAGATATAAAACCCTATAAGACATAGTTGGTCCAGAGGAAGGCAAAAAAAACCCCGGGTACAATTTGCTTCAACGGGAAAATCCTTCCTGATTTCATGAGGCAATCGGATGTTCCCTGGATCAGCTGTCTCTGTTATCTTTACTTTAAATCCTTAATCCCCAGTTATATTCTGTGCTTCTAGAAATCATCCAGCTTTTTCTTAAAGCAATCTATAGTAGTTGCTGAAACTCCTTCCTGAGGGAGCCGATTCCACATTATCACAGCCCTTACAGTGAAGAATCTCTTCCTTATCCGGAGCTTAAACTTCTTTTCTCCAGACGCAAATAGCGCCCCCTTGTGCTTTGTAATGACATTACAGTGAATAATGGGGAAGAGAGTTCTCTATATGGACCGTTTATATATTTATACAGGGTGATCATATCCCCCCTTATACGTCTCTTCTCAAGGGAGAATAGATTCAGTTCAGCTAATCTCTCCTCATAGCGGAGCTCCTCCATTCCTTTTATTAGTTTAGTTGCCCTTCTCTGCACTCTCTCCAATCCCACAATGTCCTTTATGTGAACTGGTACCCCAACCTGGACTGCATATTCCAGATGTGGTGTGACTAATGCTTTGTACATGGACAGGATAATGAGCCGGATTCATCAAGCAAAATCAGAAGTTTGTGTGCGTGTATTCCTGATCCGGCATGGGACCCCTCAAACCTATTAACAGATTCAGCCGTTGGGAATACGCTATGAAGGGTTCAAATGTTTCAAACATATATATTACCTGGGAAATAAACATATTTTTAAATGACCTAATATTTTCGGAAAGACTTAACTGATTTCAGCTCTTTACATAGGCGCCAATCTAAACGCTTATGATGACCCGAGGATCAGCCTGGTGATAAATCTCTGCGAATTCGGGCAGACCTCACTTTTATCAGTGAACTAGATAATCCAACCACGTTCTTGTTTGCTTCCATATATATATATAGATATCTATAATAAATATAGTAATAAAATATGAAAAGATAGATTTATTTATAATATATATGTATTTATATATCATTTTATTTATACATATATATATATATGGCTTGTCATTTTTAGGCTTGGTCTACACGGACTGTAACGCATGTAAACATTTCTGCCACGTTTTTAGTCACTTTTACAAGGGATTGTAAACTGTTTAAGAAAGCTTCCTTTGAGAACAATGGGGGCTTTTATAAGTGTGTTTAGCAGGACTTTGGAATCTGGAAGCCCCCTTTAATAAGGAGACTCCCACATCTACGCCACCCCACCCTGGAAAATGAGTACAGGGGTACATAAAACCCCTTACTCATTCCCTAAAAGGGGAAAAAATATGTGCAAAAAAAATAAGAGGAGGGTTTAAGGTTCAAGTAACTTAATAATATGTGTTTTGTGTAACTTAAACTTTTTTTTTTTACAGGTTATCCCACAATGAAAGGATAATTCCCACGGCTGCATTCTTGTGATGAGCACAGCCGTACTACTCCTGGCAGTGT
Source organism: Pyxicephalus adspersus (assembly GCF_032062135.1). Lineage (NCBI taxonomy): Eukaryota > Metazoa > Chordata > Amphibia > Anura > Pyxicephalidae > Pyxicephalus > Pyxicephalus adspersus. The sequence goes on from NC_092867.1 coordinate 59,138,184, forward strand.
GGGATCCCCAAGCACTAGGCGTTAAATGAGGACAAGGCTCCCCATTCACCTCTAGTGCGGAACGGATGAACAGAGGAAACTCTGATGACGGCCCAAGCATCATCAGGGATCGGTAGAACTAGTACAAGTTGATAATCGAAAATCCGGCCATCGATAATCCGGGTCCTTCAGCTTCCTGGTATGAATAGCCCTTGCATTCTCACGGAGGAAGAAGCCGATTCCGTTCGTGTGTAGTTCTTTCAGTTGCCAGTAGATGACGCTAATACATTATAATTACAGGCGATTCAAAAATACGGAATTTGGGAAAATTCTGCACTCCTCGGGTCCGGAGGTTGCCGGATTTTTGAATGTCAACCTGTAGAAGAAAAAGGTAAAAGACAGGCTGTTGTAGGGCAAAACTGAAATTTTATTTATTTATTAATTCTATACACTAAACAGTCCTCCTGATCTGGACCTATGCTAACATGGGTTCACTGTTCTAGAGATTATAAAGTGGTCATTAAACAATATATAATAACGGCATACCTTGATTTCCGTCTGACGTGTTTCGCCCCGTGGCGCTTCTTCAGGGAATTGGGGGAACCTTAAAAATTGTGACAATATATGATGTGATCAATATAAAGCAATGACATTATGTTATAGAACAATACAGAAATCAATGTATTACTATGTAAAGAGCTTACTTGATACAATTGCTGAAACTTTTTTGACCAAATAGAACAAACGTCTGGTAACGGCTGATGCTCAAGATAAAAAAAGAAGGTTTGGACGTACTGATCAAAAGAAAAAGATATAAAGGTATAGAAAGAGTTAACCTGTGTTTAGTATAAAACTAATAAGGAAAGGGATAGTTTCCTGTGTGCCCAGCCTGGGAATTACAATGTGAGTTTTTAGGGGTAAAGACAGTTTTTTTCAGGGCAGGACTGTTTTTTTATAAAACAATAAAGTTTATTTCAATCAAAAATATTACAAAACTAGACAAAGATGACCTTGCTAGTCCTAATGCTAGGTTGCATTAGTCCTAATGCTAACATAGGAGCGCTAAGCTAGGCAACAAATAGGCGTTCGGTACAGGTAGTTTAGGTCCTGTTCAGACAGTAATAGTTTCGTCTCCCACCCGACGCGTTTCGCCTAATAGGGCTTCCTCAGGGGTTTGTTGGGGAGACTTATCGGTGTCCTTGTGTGAGAGCGGCGGGCATAGAAGCCGGGAGCAGCGGATCTCAAAGCTCCTATATATTAACGTTTCAAACTATTTATTCAGAACAAATTTACCTATCAAGGAATCATCACCCAAACGCCCCTTCCATCCAAAGGATGTTCCATTCCCAACAATAGGCTTTTACTTTGCTTTCCCTAAGCACTACGGCTTTTATCTCATAAGGAGTATGAGGACAAATTGGCCCCCACAGACAAGATTTCAGTAATATTCTCAAGTGGTTTTTCTACAAGAAACCCATCTTAAGACAGGAGATACATTGCGTCTCCCGGGTCGGTGAGGTGATTGCGTCCTCCTACCCCAAGAAGAAAAGAGGGGTGGCTATAATCTCTCGTAAATCATTTCCAATTACTTGATGTTCATATAGACCATACAGAAAATGGTTATTCAGGGTACCACCTACTCTCTCCTGAACATCTATGTACCCAATGGCCCTAATGCCCACTCTTTACTTTTATCAGGCCATTTTCCAAATCTAATAGTAGGTGGGGATTTTAACTTGGCCCCAGACCCTAAAGTGGATAGACACACTCCCGCTCGAGTGTTTTATACAATTTTATGGAATCATTGTCCCTCTTAGACCCCTGGAGAACAAACAATCCAACCCAGAGAGATTATTTGCGCTGGTCCAAGGTACATAAGACTTTTTTATAGATTTTTTCTTAACCCTCAACTCCACAAAATCTCGAAAACGGTGTATCAGCCGATCTTTTTATCCGATCACGCCCTAGTATTGATGAAACTAGAATTGGCAGATCCAATTGCTTATTCCCCTAAATGGCGCATCCCCACATACGTATCCTCCTCCCCAGCATTCCGATCTTTCTTACAAGGATGACAACTTCAAACATTGGGAGGACCCGGTTTTGCTTTGGGAAACAGGAAAAGCAGTTTTGAGAGGCCAAATTTCGTCCTATGTAATTAGACGAAGAACAGAAAATTAAAAACTATGCAAGTCCTTACATGACAATGTGGCGGCAGTTCACAGAACTCATATTCTTGATCCAACGGACAAAAATAGACGAGCCTGGTTCCAAGCAGCAATGATTTTAGATAATTATTCATACAAGACTATGGTGATGGATCTTCTTCAGTGGATTATATATTGAAGGTTCCTTTCACACATTAGAGGTGTAGATGGTAGAACATGGAACTCTCACCTATACAAGACTATGGTGATAGACCCTCTACAAGGTTCTACATCTACTTCAGTGGATTTTATATTGAAGGTTCCTTTCCAAACCATACCTCTGTCCACGGGGTGATGATTTAGAGGGTTTATTTAGAATAGAAGTTACAAAGTAAAAGATTAAGAGCTGGAGTAATGCAGAGCACACATGTGTGGAGACCCAAGGGCACAATCAGAAGGTCTGACTACTAGCCCCGAGCAAGGACCATTTCAGCTGAATTTCTGAACAGATGCCAAGTGGGGCCCCAAAAAGATATATTGTTCTTGTTACATTACACCAGCATTGTAGAATCAACATGACATTACATCCAAATTTTCTACATCCTAATGAAGAAATAATTCTTACTATTGTCTCAACCATCTCCACCAAGGCTGGATGATAACAGTCACCATCACAAACATTACATTGAAGGAACCTTTCAAAAAGTACGGTAAGTCTTGGTAGAACATGGACCTTTCATCCATACAAGACTATGGTAATGGACCATGTACAAGGTCCTACATCTTCTCTTTAGAGGTAAAAATATAAATGGCTCCTCCACACTGGGGGGGGGGGTTGTTATCAGGAAAACAGAAGATGGACCTCTCATCCTTGCAAGCCTGGTCATGGACCTTCTACAAAGTTTTACATCTTCAGTGTATTAGATATTAAAGGTTCCAATCATACATTAGTACATGGACTAAGGTTTTCATCCTTAAATGACTATGGTAATAGATCTTCCATAATGTTCTACGTCTCATTCAGTGGATTTTATATCGAGGATACCTTTTACACAGTAGAGGTGTAGATGGTAGAGCATGGACTTCTCATCAAAACAAGTCTATGGTGATGGACCTTTTCATGATGTTCCACATCTTCTTCTCTTCAGGGGTATAAGTGTAGATGGCTACTCCACACAGGTAAGAAAATAGGGTTAAGAAAACAGAACAACAGAACATGGACTGCTCATCCATACAAGACTATAGTGATGGACCTTCTGCAAGGTTCTTTATCTTCTTCAGTGGATTTTTGATTTAAAACTTTCCTTTCACACAGTAAAGCTTATCCATACATGACTATGGTGATAGACCTTCTACAATGTTCTTCATCTTCTTCAGTGGATTCAGTAGATATAAAACTTTCCTTTCACACAGTAGAGATCTTGGTAGAACACGGACCTCTCATCGATACAGGACTATGGTGATGGACCTTTCAAAATGTTCCACAGCTTCTTCTCCTCTCCAGTGGTAATTTCTATAGAGGACTCCTAAAGACATCACTAGGTGCTATCATTGGATCTGGAGGTGTCTGCAACTGGCTGAGGAAAATGGGTAAATAGCCCAATCCTAAGGATGGCTGATGACAAAGATACAATTTATGACTTGTTAATATACAGATATTGGCACGCTATTGCTGGGCGTGTCCTGTATGTTGGGTGTTTTCTGTGGATATAAATGCTAAATGTTGTCACATATCTACCTCTGAATATGTGGTGGCCTTTCCAGAGACCAGGCTAATCAGTTCAGTTTCTACTAATATATTTATTGAAGGACAAGAAATGTAGGGGGACCATGGGGTGGTGTTATTCATATTAGGCAGGACACATGGGGGCCACTCATTAGAGACGATACATTGATAAGTTGGGATTATCCAGTGGTTGCCTAATGGGTGATCACTTTCCAGGTACAGCAGTGTGTAGCTCCTCCTCTGAATATTTCCTTCTTTCTATTTTTGGGATCCATGGTTGAGGGGTTCATCAGAGTAATCTGTTATCATACCAGTAACCCTTCATTCACCCCATCCACTTCCCCCCGTATTATGCTTTTTGCATGGCCAGCCATTTCACCTTGTTGGTCTGAGGATGATGAACAGACTGGAAAGGGGTTGGCCATGAAGGTGACCAGCAGGTGAAGTTGGGTAATACCTGCACCTCCCAGTCCTGGAACAAAACATGCTATAGTAAGCTACAAATAGTAGAGGATGAACTTTGCTGCCCCGTTTTATGCCCCCATTCCGAGGGGGAGGTCCCCAGCCACCTACAGAACTGTCCCTCACCAAATAATAGACATGAATAGTCCAGGATAACAGCCTCTACAAATTACTAAATATAAGAGTTACCCCACAGATAAAGATTGATTGCATCTCCACCTCTTGACAGAAAGTCTTGGTGGGCATGGCACAGACGTAGTCTTGGAGTGACCTTGGCACAGAAAAAAATCTCAAGTGAACTTGGTACTGACAAAGCCTTGGGTACGTGTGGTGGACACTTTTATATTTTAAGTTCAGAAGGCACTTCCCTCAAAACAAAACAGAGGGACCCTGGGCTCAAGCTTGTGGGCTTTAAATTCAATTATCATGGTGCTGGACCTTACAGAGATTCTTTGGAACTTCAGATGTAGTTTTGGGTTGTTGGAGTACAGAGGAGCATGCAAGCTGCTGGACTGTAAAAGTTGACTCAGGGTGTTGTACTTCAGAAGAAGACTTCAGGTTTCAGCAGAAGATTTGGGTGTTAGACCTCAGAGGCAGACTCTTGATGCTGGACCTTAAAGGAATATTTGAAATGTTGGACTTCAGAGGAAGACAAAAGCCCAGGTTTTGGGACCTTAGAGGATTCGGTTGATGTTGTACCTTAGAGGATGTTGGACTTTATAAGAAGACTCAAGGTTTGGAACTTCAGATTTAATGAATGACTTTAGAGACATACTCCATGTGCTGGAGTATAAGAAGAATCAGGATGCTGGACTTCAGAGACAGACTTTGGGTCCTCTGTGTTGGAGACAATGTTTGATAGAAATAACGAGTCCAAGCACACCCGTCAGATTCTCACCACACCATCCAACAAGGACTGATGGACCGGTGGTTGTACCAGGATGAAGTTTTCTGACACATCTATGCAGATGGGAGATGACTATGGATAGCAGAGCACAGTACAAATATGGCAGCCATTGTGTGATCCATTGCCAGGCCGGAAGTCAGGCCAAGTGTAGTCAGTAACTGGCAGAAGCCATACAGGGTCACCAACAAGGAGTCACTGAAGCACCGTCAGGAGATCCCTCACCATCATCAGGTAGATGTAGTCAAAGGCCCCATAAAGTGATTGAACTCTTTGACATGTGGAGATGATGTGTGACCCCTACAACATGATATTTACCATGTGAGGTCCCATGACCAATACTTTTATGTTACAGATGTGATTTACTGACATTCTATTGATTTAGGGTGAAGATCTGATGATCATAAAATCTGAGACAGAAGAAGAGACGTCTGTGATGGATGATCAGCAATATACGGAGGAGGCTGGAATGATGAGGACATTCATAGAGGAGGACACTCCTACACAGATCAGCACAGGTCAGCCATCATATATTCTTCTTGTATCTCTGTTCACTGATTGGTCCTGAGTAAGGAAGAAGCTGAGTGGTACCAGTAAATATTAGGTTGGTAATAGTCTCCTTCACCTTGGTAATAACTGGGGATTAAGGATTTAAAGTAAAAATAACAGAGACTGCTGATCCAGGGAACATCCGATTGCCTCATGGAATAGGGAAATATTTTTTCCCCTCCTAGTCATAGTTACACAGTTAGGTTGGAAAAAGACAAGTTCAACTACTAGGGAAATAAACATCCCAGATATAAAACCCCATGGACATTGTTGGTCCAGAGGAAGAAAAAAAACCTTTTATACTTTTATGATTTGGGTGAAGTAACCCTCTCATATCCGGCCATCATATTTTTCTATTTTCCAGGACACTCCATGGAAAAACCCTCAAAGGATCGTCTGACTTTATCTCCAGATTGTAAAATGGAGGCCATGACAGGAGATTGTGCGGGAGAAGAGACCATCAGCCCAGCTATGGAAAGACCATCCGATCCTTCCGACTCTGAGACTCCTCCTCCTGTGAGCGATGGTGCCGGCATTCCGGAGAAGAAGACATTTTCCTGTGCTGACTGCGGAGAATCTTTTCTTTATAAATATCATCTTTCTGTACATGAAAGAATGCACACTGGTGAAGAGCTCCATTCTTGTTCTGAGTGTGGGAAATGTTTTGTCCATAAATCACAACTCATTATACATCATAGGACTCACACAGGGGAGAAGCCATTTTCCTGCCCTGAGTGTGGGAAATGTTTTTCAGAAAAGTCTAGTCTTACTGTACATCAAATCTGTCATACTGGTGGGAAGACATACTTGTGTGTTGAATGTGGGAAAAGTTATCCACGCAAATCAAGTCTTACCATGCATCAAAAATCTCACACGGGGGAGAAGCCATACCCCTGTCCCGAGTGTGGGAAAGGTTTTGACTATAAATCAAAACTTGTTTTACATGAGAGGACTCATACAGGGGAGAAGCCATATTCATGCTCTGAGTGTGGGAAAAGTTTTGTCAATAAATCACATCTCAATACTCATCAGAGGACTCACACAGGGGAGAAGCCGTATTCATGTTCTGAGTGCGGGAGAAAGTTTGCCTATAAATCATATCTTATTACTCATCAGAGGATTCATACTGGGGAGAATCCACATTCCTGCTCTGAGTGTGGGAAATGTTTTTCTATAAAGTATTTTCTTTCTGAACATCTGAGGTGCCACACAGGGGAGAAACCATTTTCCTGCCCTGAATGTGGTAAAAGTTTTGCACGAAAATTCCAGTTAGTTGTACATCAGAGATCTCACAGCGGCGAGATGCCATTTTCTTGCTCTGAGTGTGGAAAATGTTTTAGACGAAAACAAAACCTTATCACACATCAGAGGATTCACACAGGAGAGAAACCATATTCTTGTCCTGAGTGTGGGAAATGTTTTGCACGAAAAGAAATACTTGTTATACATCAGAGATCTCACACGGGAAAAAGCATTTCCATGTCCTGAGTTTAGGAAATGTTACGTATGAAAATGATTGCTTATCAGACACTAAGATCTCACGCCAAAAACATTCACGATCCTGACCCAAGGAACATTTCCCACAAAAACTGGACCTTGATAAGAACTCTTTTGCTCAGGTTTTAAGGTAAAAAGAGACAATATGAGAAAGTGAGAATTGTGCAGAGCTGTAAAATTCAAAGGGTGTGGATAGACATTGCATAATAAGATTAATAAAGATATCTAGAAAAAAGCTGAAGTTGTCATAATGGTGTGAGGTGGCGAGGAGATTCCTGTAGGAATCGGTACTTATGTTGGGTTATATCGGGGAAACAGGAGAGGAGTGTTCAGAAGGGGTCAGCGCTTATATTGGATTATTTAGGGGTCTCAGAAACCCCATAAGATTTCGTAAGTGATAGCAAACACAAATATTCACACATTGAGACGATACTCTGGGTTGCAGTTCTTCCGAGCTCCACTTGGTGGTGATCTACACTTACTGATACAAGAAATCTCTATGGCAGAGTTGCTGTCGGATATAGACCGGAAGTGGCCATGGACAGCAGGAAGTGATGAAAATGAAAAGTTATTAGAATTTACTTTTCCAGACAGAACTTACTTGAAATTCCTATTGCTCAATTTCTAGATTATCTAAATCTAACCAGTGTAAGCAGGAAAGATCCGGATGGTTTAGGATTGCCTGCAAATGTCGTAGACTTTTCTAAATGCATTTTAGGATTTGGAAAATATTTCAGCAGCGCTCTTTCAAGGTCTCTGCAGAAACCCGCAGTTTTCTCTCCAATGATTTCCCTGCATCTTGTAGTTCAGTACATTGAAGTGTAGAATCTGTAATAACATGAGGTTGGTAAGCCCGGCCATATCGGTGAGCTTATTCCGGCCCTTCTTCCTCCATAAACGGCCTAATATCATCCAAGCATGAAAAAGAGAATTACTCCCAGACAACATGGCCGTCTTTATAATCTCCCCATCAGAGAGGAGTTACCATGTTATGCACACTGACAACTGGCAGCTGTCCGATGATTTGTTCTACGGAGATAATTGCTAGAACTAACATACTGGGAATTATATTTCCCTTCAAGAAACTCTTCTTTCAGTTTCACCAAGTTTAGCAACATTTTTGTGGTTGGTGTCAAAGTGCCGTCTGACACTTGATGCGCAACACACATTTCCCCACCTACTAGATTATAAGCTCTTCGGGGCAGGGTCCTCCCCTCCTGTATCACTGTCTGTATTAGTCTGTCATTTGCAATCCCTGTTTAATGTACAGCGCTGCATAATATGTTGGCGCTATATAAATCCTGTTTATTAATAATAACAATAATAACAACACTTTTATTACACAGAATACATAACGCTTTCCCATTGCATTCAATTACTCCAAATGACTTTGTCCAAGCCTCCTGGAATGATCTTCCTCTATCTGGTATTGCTGTACTCCCTTTTGGGTGTTCAAGACTTGGAATCTACAAAAACACAAATTTTAAAAAAATATATAGCACCCAATATGAATCTATACTATTCCAAAAATAACACTATTAGTTAACACTAAAGAAAGGGATATTCCCTGAATCTACGGCAGTAATTCTCAGCTGGGGTTCCTTTTGAATTTTCTGACCACCAGGGGGCAATGTTCCACTGACCACCAGGGGGCAATGTTCC
>NC_092867.1:59147338-59156425 GCF_032062135.1 Pyxicephalus adspersus
AATGTTCCACTGACCACCAGGGGGCAATGTTCCACTGACCACCAGGGGGCAATGTTCCACTGACTACCTGGGGCAATGTTCCTCTGACCACCAGGGGGCAATGTTCCTCTGACCACCAGCTTTTGGCCTGCTGTGATAAAGGCATCTCAGTGCATTTCCTACCTCTGATTCCCCTCCGCTGTACATGTGTACTACTTCTTTGCAGAAATAAGATGAAGTGGAGGTGTAGCGCACATTTCCCTTACACAGGCGGCGTGCAGACCTCCATCATCCATACAAGCTCCCGTTACCAGGAGCCCAGGTTGGTTCCTATAGACAGCAGACAATGCAAAGTTCTCCCTGATAATCCCAATACAGTGAGTGCCATGTCTGTCTTCTCATATAGCGCACACATAGGCCATAGAGCATTACATGGGTCATGTGATGTCAGGTAAACATAACCTGCTGCTATGTAATGACATTGTAACCTTTATGTACTGAGCACAGAAAAGGAAGGAAATGTGTGAATGTAATACAAGATAATTTTATGGTATAGTTTATAGAAGCCCCAACTAGAAATGATACTCTGCTGGACCTAGTTCTTTCTAACAATGCAGAGCTTATAACAAATGTGCAAATAAAAGAGAATCTGGGTAGCAGTGACCATAATATGATTTCATTTAATGTAAGCTGTAAACAGGAAGCAAAAACAGGAAAGATAAAAACATTTCATTATAAGAGAGCAAATTTTCCATTATTAAGGGCGACTCTCTGTGACTTGGACTGGGAGACAATATTGTCCTCAAAGAACACAGAACAGAAATAGGAATGTTTCAAGTCTGTTCTACAAAAGCAAACTGAAAAATATATTCCAATGGGTAATAAGTTTAAGAGGCTAAAATTAAAACCTATGTGTCTCACAGCTGATGTTAAAAAAGCCATAAGGAACAAGAAAAGGGCATTCCAAAAATATAAAAATGAAGGATCACCTTCATCATCTGAAACCTATAAAGAATATAACAAAAGATGTAAAAAGGAGATAAAATGTGCAAAACTTCAAAATGAAAGACAGATTGCAAAGGTAAGTAAGGTAAACCCCCACATTTTTTTAAATATATTAATGGCAAAAACATTATATCTGAACATTTAGGCCCCTTAAAGGATGTCGCTGGGTTGGTAACTGGGGATAAAGACAAGGCAGATTTACTAAACACTTTTTAGCTCTGTGTACATGAAGGAAAATGGCAGAGCTCAAATCCAAATTCATAATAGCAATGTCACTGCCTTAAATGAGTCACAATGGCTCAGAATTGATATGATTGAGAAACAGCTTGGAAAAATAAAGGTTGACAAAGCACCAGGACCTGATGGATTACATCCACGTGTCCTCAAAGAGCTAAGCTCAGTTATTTCAAAGCCATTATTTTTAATTTTTAGAGACTCTTTAGCCACTGGCAAGGTACCGATGGATTGGTGTAAGGCCAATGTGGTTTCTATCTACAAAAAGGGAGCAAAGTCATTACCAGGTAACTACAGACTGGTTAGTTTAACATGCATAGTTGGTTAGTTTAACGTGCATTTACCAAATTTAATTATAAACTTTAAAAAAAAAAACACAAAAATCTGTTAAAAAAATACTTAAACATGTAATATAGCTGTACAGTAGCACATATAAATATAATATAATTATATATATATATATATATATATTATATGAATATTTCTTTGTATTGGACTCAATACAGCTATTTTGTATTGAATCCAACACAAAATTATTTGAATTTCCCGTTGATTCGCCCGCACCGACGCCTGCACCAAAGTCACTGGGAAACCCAGGAGATCATCGGTGCATTTGCCAGCTGGAGATCGAGGAGGAAGGACGTGTCCCCATGACCTTCGGGGACCACCAGGGGAAAGCAACGGAACAAGGTAAGTGGGTTTTTTTAAGTTAAAAGTTACCCCGAGTGTGACTCAGGAATACAGATTTTTGCCTGGAAAATCCACCCCGAGTCACATCTGGGAATACCGCTAGGGGGCTTAATGATTCATACTCTGAATGGTCTAAGGTTATTAGTGGTGTACCACAGGGTTCAGTGTTGGGACCTTTACTGTGTAACATCTTTATAAATGATATAGAGTTTGGGATTTCTGTGTTTGTAGATGACACCAAACTACCCTGTTTCCCCGATTATAAGGCACTGTCTTATATTTTTTGAAATGCCAAAATATGCCCTAGGTCTTATTTTCAGGGGATGTCTTATTTTTTCATGAAGAAGACTACAATACACATTTATTGTTGAAAGTCACTCATGATCAGTCATGTGCCATTCATACCGTATTCCCCTTCTGATCACTCATGTGCCATTGATATTCCCCTTCTGATCACTCATGTGCCATTCATACCAGTATTCCTTCTGATCACTCTGTGCCATTCATATTCCCCTTCTGTTCACTTACCTTTTTTTCCACTGTACGGCCGGGTAACTCCGTTAGGGCAGGGATCAGCAGCGTGCTTCCTGGTTCAGAATCGCGGGGGCGCGTGTGCCGGCTTCTTAGTTTCAGTTTGGCTCTACACTGCAGCCAGGAGGAGACACACATTGCAGCCAGCATTGAGGAGACACACACAGGATCGGGTATCGGGTGAGTATCTTATTTTCTCATGGAAACAGGAAGGAAATTTTCCCGTTGAAGCAAATTGTACCCGGGGTATTTTTGCCTTCCTCTGGACCAACTATGTCTTATAAGGTTTTATATCTAGGATATGTTTATTTCCCTAGGGGTTGGACTTGATAGACTTATGTCTTTTATCAACCTAACCTACAATGAGGCTATATATAAAAAGTCTCCACTAACCCATTGCTGGTTTTTACATTATATTTGGAGCCTTCAGGGATTTCCAAAGAGCTATTACTATCCACAGGCACTTACCTTAAGAGGACGAAAATCTCTACAAATACAGCTAAGGTAGCCTGTTCTACAGAGCAATACAAGACCCCCCTCACCCTTCCCTCACTTTCCTCTCTCCCTCTGTACTTTCACCCTTTCAATGCTGGATCAATACTCCTCAGCTGCCTCTCCTCCCCCAGCTTGGTATTTTGAAGGTTAACTGATGACTCCGGAGACAGGAAATTCTGCAGCCAGCACGGGCTGACAGAGGAACAATGGCACAGCCAATGAGAGGCCAGCTGAGGTGGGGAGCGCGTGCCCACAGAGAGGGCTCTGGATGCCCCCTCTGGCACTCGTGCCATGGGTTCGCCACCACTACTCTAGAGCATAGGTTTCCGATGGCGATGAAGAAATCTAAGAGGGCATTTCTTGTCCAAGACATATTAATGGGGTGTTGAGGCCCAGTCACCAACCTCTTGGGCATTAAGCACAGGGATCCCTTTCCTGTGTGCTGTCCAGCTCTTCCTCCTCTGCCCAGCTCTGGCTGTGAAATATTGAGCCGCCCAGCATTTGCATATAGGAGGCTCAATAGTGTGCTGTCATCATGGGAGCAGGATAGACGGGTGTCCTGTCCTGTCTGTGCTCGCATCTCCTATCTTATTTTATGGGATTCTGCTTCAGAGTGAGCTCCCAGAGAATGGGCGTGTCCTATAGACCTCAGAGATCAGCTGTGCCCCGCCCACATTGTACAGTGAGATAACCCCGCCCTTCGTAGAGCAGCAGCATGAGAGCTGTGTCTGTGTCCATGCTGCTGTCATTATCCCCATGTATAAACCTTCAAATCTCCCACACCCATTGTTGTACAAAAGTGAAATTTTCAGGGTACACAGGGGACCCCGAGAGCTGATACTAAACCTAATTTCACCCTAAGCATAATGTTAAGGCGATTTCCTATTGATCCCAGATCAGTTTATCCCTCTGTATCGTGACCTCTGTTTTCAACGCGTTGGGAGCAGTGATTAACACACAAGCAGCTCAAGCATGTAGTTATAACACTTCTTCTGAAATCTTTATTATCACATCGCAGTTTATATAGTCGGACAACAAGGTGGGAGACGCTTAGTAGTTATTCAATAACAAGAAACTTAATTAACAACTTGTACATGCCATTACCAGTGGGCAAGGCAGACTGGTAATGGCATGTACACGGCTGGGGGGTAGCAGCCGTGATCCTGGGGTTAAAGGTATTCCCAGGAATGTGACCTGTTGCAGACAGAACTCAACCTTTTCTGCAGCACCCTTTGTCTCCCCTCCCAGAAAACACAACAATGACACCGTGTCCCTCTGACATGCCTCCTGCGAGGGGCTACTGTACATAACAATAAAGTGGAACCATGCTGCGGCTGCCAGTTGGCAAGATCCTGCTGGAGGGCATGTGGGAAGACTGCTGGGGAGTCAACAAAACCCTGGGGCAAGTGGCACCAGGTGTACTGCTGTCCCATGAAAATAAAAGCCATAAGGGGCTGAGTCTCAGGTGATAATGGAATGGAGAAAAATGCATTGGCCAAATCCATAACACTGTAACATTGGGTCTCAGGCGGTACTGCCATAAGAATGGTACTAAGATCTGACATGACCGGTGTTAGGGGTGTGATCAGCTCATTGATGGCTCTGAGATCCTGTGTAAAGCGCTATGAGCCATCTGGCTTTGTGGCAGGATTTACTGGAGTATTGTAGGGAGAGCAGGTTCTCTTAAGTATGCCTTGCTGGCAGAAAGATTGAATCATGGGTGCTAAGGAATCTTCCTTGTCTTTAGTTAGAGGGTACTGCTTTTGGTATATTGGTGTATGTGGTTTTGTGAGTGCTGTATATGGGGTGCAGTCCAGGAATCCCGCGTCATATGGTCCACTGGAAAATCCAATAAGGGCAGTTACAAGGTTGTTATTTCTAACATAGTGGTGGCGGAGTCCCTGTACATGGGGATTGGACGACTTAGGCAGCTCAAAACATCCTGCAGCATCCTTTGCTAATAACTGGGCAGATATGTTTGGGGCATCTAAAGTGCTCCAGTTGTCAATAATCATTTTATCAGTGCGCCCATGTTCAGGAATCATGTAAATTCTATACTCAGATCTCCTCCTAATCCTTAACCCGCTTCTTCCTTCCACACTTTCCTAAACCTTCTAGTATAATCACTTATAGGTTCTCCTGGCTTTTGCTTGCAGCTAATGCAGTGGCCATGGATCTCCTATCTCCGTGTAATCTTACAAACTCAGTGTGTAACTCTTCCCATAACGTGTTATAGTGTGCTTCAGTTATAAGGGGATAATTATTTACATTTCTTTGTTGGGATGGATCGGGACATTTTATGTTCTCTGTTCCATTTTTCAGGTGTAATGTAAAGGGGTCAGTGTAATAATCTCCTGCTCTACAGGTAACATTATAGGAGCATCCCTGATGTCAGGTTTCTAGCACACTTTTATATGTTTTTCCTTACATGTTTCTTATAGGGATATTTAGGTTCCTCTGGGTTATTCCCCTTACCTTGGGAATAGTATATAGTTGCAGTATAAATTACAGTATAAATATCAGACGGTTGTACACAGTTATTGTTAGTTCAGTTGGTAGCTGCAGTGCTCGCTGACGTCCTGTTCCCAGGACCGCGTACCAAAATGCAGCTTAGGTCACGTTACTGCTTGCCCGAGGCAACCACAGCAGTGAGCATTGACTTGGCAACCAGATTAGTACACAAACTTATCTTATATACAATATTTCTTATACTTCTATATCATGCAACCGAATTCTTATACTCTATACATTAAACAGAAGCCACGAGTGTGCTCATATTCAATAAAAGATTTCCCAAATCTTCCTAAGGACCCAGTCCTTCTATGAGGGAGTCTACACTGCCACAGTGCTTAGGTTCATAAGATATCTACGGGGACCCAGGAGAGGGCAGAGGTAGAAAAGAGAATTTCTACTTACCCGATCCTGGTCTTTTTAAGGTAGGTATCCCACTTCTGACACCAAACTGTTAAGGCGATTTCTTGCTGATCCCAGATCAGTTTCCCTCTCTATCGTTTTCAACGTGTTGGGTGGAAGACACTTAGTAGTTAGTCAGTAACAAGAAACTTAATTAACAACTTCACTGAGCAAGATATTACAAGGTAAGGATGGAGCAAATATTGACCTACTGATAAGGAGGATATAACTAGTGACACAACTCAATTATCTGCAAAATATAGCAAAAACACAAAAACAACTTAAATTCAAAACTCAGCAAAATTATATTTCTTACAGATGTCTCAGAGTTGTCAAGGAGGGTGAGGTTGCAGAGTTTGGAAAATACCCGGTCCAAGTGTATCCGGCTATGTGTGTGGGTCTGTTTATGGTCTGTGTGAGTCCAAATGAGGAGATAATGGAGAGCAGTATGGCTGAGGTGGGAAGGTTGGGCTCATCCATTGCAACATTAGAGATATCAAGGATTAGGGTGGGCAGGTCATGGGAAAGAATGTGAGGGAGCCATGATGCAAAGTTATCCAAAAATTGTGAGAAACGGGGGGTAGACAACAGCAACAATGAGGGGTAAGGGGCTAAAGAGACAGACAAAGTGGACTTCAAAAGAGGTGAAAGTGAGAGAGGGCCAGAAAGGAAGAAGTCTGTATGTACAGCTAGGTGAGAGAATGAGGTTATGTGTAAAGTGCAGGCCTCCATAGGAAAGTACAGCAGCAGAGTCTGAGGAGGAAAGCCAAGTTTCAGTGAGAGCCAGAAAATGTAAAGACTTAGAAAGAAGAAGGTTGTGTATGGAGGGTCATTTATTGCCAACAGATCGGGCATTCCATAGATTGCCAGAGAGAGGGGGTAAGGTGAATGGGGATGAGGTTAGGAGGAAGGTGAATCTTGGTGAAAGTGTATGGGAGAGGCTGTGAGGGGGGAACAGGGTTGGGTGAGATGTCACCAGAAAGTATCAGTAGAGAAAATACCACAACATCCCATGGACATATGAAGGGACCCGGTGGTCAGACATTTATCTGATGCTCAGGCAGGATGGGCAGGTAGGGGGAAGGGATTTCTATGTCAGGGAGACACCAATACAACCCAGTGCAGGAACAAGACAGAAGAAACCCCATGGTGATAGATGTGTGGCCCCTACAAGATGATATTTTCTAGTTGAGGTCACATGACCAATCCTCCTATGTTACAGATGTGATTTCCTAACATTCTATTGGTTTAGGGTGAAGATCTGATGGATATAAAAGTTGAGGGTGAAGAAGAGACGTCTGTGATGGATGATCAGCAATATACGGAGGAGGCTGGAATGATGAGGACATTCATAGAGGAGGACACTCCTACACAGATCAGCACAGGTCAGCCATCATATATTCTTCTCTGATATCGGCCAATAGTAGGGTGGTAATAGTCCCCTCCCCCTTGTGGGTGTGTGAAGAGCATGCCCCTCCTAGTCATAGTCACATAGTCAGTTAGGTTGAAAAAAGACATAAAAGTCTATCACGTTCACCCCCTAGGGAAATAAACATCCCAGATATAAAACCCTATAACACATAGCTGATCCAGGGGAAGGCAAAAAAAACCTCATAAATCCTGGGTACAATTCTGGATTCGGTTTACTCCAACCGGAAAAAAAAAATCCTGATTCCATGAGACAATCGGATGTTCCCTGGATCAGCAGTCTCTGTTATCTTTACTTTAAATCCTTAATCCCCAGTTATATTCTGTGCTTCTAGAAACTTTTTGTTAAAGCAGTCTATAAAATTTGCTTAAACTACTTCCTGAGGGTGACGATTCCTCAATTTCACACCTTACAGTGAAGAATCCCTTCCTTATCCAGAGAATAAATATATTTTCCTCCAGACATAAAGAGCGCCCCCTGGTGCTTTGTAATGATCTTACAGTGAATAGTCTTATCCGTTTTGCCTCTTTTGACAAGGTGATGGGGAGGGGCTTCAAAGAGGGGAGGAGTCCCAGCTGGTTGGGACCTCCCCAGAGGACATCTGCTGCCTCCATCTACCTGATCCAGATGGAATGTTGATTTGGGTGAAGTAACCCTCTCATATCCGGCCATTATATTTTTCTATTTTCCAGGACACTCCATGGAGAAACCCTCAAAGGATCGTCTGACTTTATCTGCAGATTGTAAAATGGAGGCCATGACACGAGATTGTGCGGGAGAAGAGACCATCAGCCCAGCTATGGATAGACCATCCAATCCCTCTGACTCTGAGCCTCCTCCAGTGAGCGATGGTGCCGGCATTCCGGAGAAGAAGACATTTTCCTGTCCTGAGTGCGGAGAATCTTTTCTTTATAAATATCATCTTTCTGTACATGAAAGAATGCACACTGGTGAAGAGCTCCATTCTTGTTCTGAGTGTGGAAAATGTTTTGTCCGTAAATCACAACTAATTTTTCATCAGAGGACTCACACAGGGGAGAAACCATATTTGTGTTCTGAGTGTGGGAAATGTTTTGTCCGTAAATCAATACTCATTTTTCATCAGAGTATTCACACAGGGGAGAAGCCATATTCATGTTCTGAGTGTGGGAAAAGTTTTGTCCGTAAATCACAACTCATTTCTCATCAGAGGTCTCACACAGGGGAGAAGCCATATTCGTGTTCTGAGTGCAGGAAAAGATTTGTCCGTAAATCTGAACTCATTATACATCAGAGGACTCACACAGGGGAGAAGCCATATTGCTGCCCTGAGTGTGGGAAATGTTTTTCTTTAAAGTCTAGTCTTTCTGAACATCAAAACTGTCATCCTGGTGGGAAGAAATACTCGTGTCTTGAGTGTGGGAAAAGTTATCCACGCAAATCAAATCTTATCATGCATCAAAAATCTCACACAGGGGAGAAGCCATACTCCTGTCCTGAGTGTGGGAAAAGTTTTGTCAATAAATCACAACTTGGTTTACATCAGAGGACTCATACAGGGGAGAAACCATTTTCCTGCTCTGAATGTGGTAAAAGTTTTACACAAAAATCCCAACTAGTTGTACATCAAAAATCTCACAGTGGTGAGAAGCCATTTTCTTGCTTTACGTGTGGAAAATGTTTTGCTCGAAAACCAGATCTTGTTATACATCAGAGATCTCACACAGGAGAGAAACCATTTCCATGTCCTGAGTGCGGGAAAAGTTATGTACGAAAACCTGATCTTGTTATACATCAGAGATCTCACACAGGAGAGAAACCATTTCCATGTC
>NC_092867.1:59157983-59159172 GCF_032062135.1 Pyxicephalus adspersus
AGTGACTTTCAACAATAAATGTGTACTGTAGTCTTCTTCATGGAAAAATAGGACATCCCCTGAAAATAAGACCCAGGGCATATTTTGGCTTTTCAAAAAATATAAGAGAGTGCCTTATAATCGGGGAAACAGGGTATATAAACATATGGTCATTTATTAATATTGTATTGTATTTTACTGTCGCCATCTACTAGTTGTTTCTATTCTAGCATGTATATTGTAGTCTCTAGGAGGTTAGGTAACCAGGGTAACCAGGAAGTAACCTTTGACTCTGGAAGTCTGTTGAGGTAAACTCCATCACATGACATCATAACTAATAAAACACGGTGACTATAGAGGTGAGGAGGATTCTGGGAAGTCACATGACCTCACTCCTACTAAAACACAGACCTGACCATAGAGGTGAGGAGGATTCTAGAAGGGTCACATGACCTAACTCCTAATAAAACATGGACCTGACCATGGAGGTGAGGAGGATTCTGGGAAGTCACATGACCTTACTCCTAATAAAACATGGACCTGACCATAGAGGTGAGGAGGATTCTGGGAAGTCACATGACCTAACTCCTAATAAAACATGGACCTGACCATAGAGGTGAGGAGGATTCTGGGAGATCACATGACTTTACTCCTAATAAAACATGGACCTGACCATAGAGGTGAGGAGGATTCAGGGCAATGCATACGGAGGTGAGGGAATGTTCCCTATTTACCCCAGCGGCGGAAGTAGTAACGCCATCTTGGGTAAATAGGGAACATTCCCTCTCCTCTGTATACATTGCAAAGTAGAGAGAATTTCCTTCAGGGGGCGTTCCTGGTGGGGACAAAACCCTTAGGGTAGGACTTGGAAGGGAGTCTTGCCTAGTGTGCTCCTGCCCACCCCTAAAATGGTCTAGTGGCCAAAAAACCCTGGCTTAGACTCTGCGCCTTGGTCCTTCTTAGGGCTCACACCACTTTTGTGCAAACTGTAGCCCCCTCTAGTGGCCCTGTTACCTAAGTGTGACAGTTTGCACGAACCATGTATACACTCTCCCAGACCTCTGCTGATCCCAACCAACTACTCGCCCATTATTTTATTAATATTATTAAACAGGATTTATATAGCGCCAACATATTACGGAGCGCTGTACATTAAATAGGGGTTGCAAATGACAGACTAATACAGACAGTGATACAGGAGGAGAGGACC
>NC_092867.1:59161723-59169576 GCF_032062135.1 Pyxicephalus adspersus
ATCAATGTGCACTCAGCTGGAACTAAGGGATAGTGAACAGATAAATCTATGAGGAGAATAAAGTTGGTGCAATAAATTCACCTACAATGGGAGACGTACCATATACAATCAGATGAGGGTTGCAGGGGAAAACAATTGCATACACAGGGCTGAGATTTGGCAGAGTGGGAGACGTACCATATACAATCAGATGAGGGTTGCAGGGGAAAACAATTGCATACACAGGGCTGAGATTTGGCAGCGGCTTGATGCCCAGGAAGCTGCTCAAACCCACCTACTTCACCAGCTTCATGTGCTCACTACCTGCCTGGATCATCTTCTGGCCCCCTCCAGTGCACCTGCTGAAGCTCTGGTCCTGGCCCAGTCTCCTGCTATACCAGTGGTCCCTGTGCTTCACCTGCTACTCCCACAACCATTATCTGGGCATCCCAAGGGCATTATCTGTGGCTTCATCAACTTGTGCAACATACACTTTAAGCTTTAGCCACAAAGTTTCCCCAGTGAGCAGGCTAAGGTAGCATACCTAATCTCCCTGCTGTCTGGAGAAGCCTTGCTGTGGGCGTCTTCGCTCTGGGAAAGAAAGGATATGGTCACCTGTAGTATTGAAGCTTTCCTGAGCCTCTTTAGGAGGGTTTTTGATGAACCATGTCAGGCCTCCTCAGCAGCTAGCGCTCCCCTGCACCTCCGCCAAGGGTCACTCACTGTGGGTCAGTTTGCAGTTAAGTTTTGCACTTTGGTAGCTGAGCTCGCCCGGAACAATGAGGCCCTTCACGCTATGGTGACGATTGCCCTCTCAGCCCCTACCCTGCGCATAGACTTTCCAACACGCTCAGCAACAGTCCTCGCACCAGCAGGCTGAGAAGGGTCGTCACGGGGCAAGGTAACCACTCTGTTACCCCTTGCCTAACACACCATCACAGGTAGACTGCCACCACCTGCTTAGACGGAACCACACACCGTTACCCTTGTCAACTGCAGTTAGTTTGGCAAAACAGAAGTTCCATCATGTGGAGTTGCTAATTAATAAAGGTGTCCCAAGTTTACATATATGTGAGTGTCTCGTGGCTGACGCGTTTCGCCCATATAGGGCTTCCTCAAGGGAATATGAGACCTTAGTGGTTGTGAACATAAAAATATGATCAGAATAAATAGTACCTACCGTGTTTCCCCGAAAGTAAGACCTACCCCGTAAATAAGACCTAGCACTTTTCCCCCAACCTGCCCTAATATAAGACCTACCCCGAAAATAAGACCTAGTAGAAAAAAAAATAAAAGCAAACATAAATTAAAACAGTACTCACCGAGCGGGAGACAGCGGGCGTACACACAGCGGGCTAACACACAGCGCGCCGCCTTCATGGGCGGGCACAAGTGCCGCACGCTGGATCTCAGGGGAAATCAAATGAATTTTTTTTTTCTTGTTTTCCCGTGCGGAAAACCTGCTGCGTCTTATAGTCCGGAGCGTCTAATGGTCCGAAAAATATGGTACATGATTTCTACTTCGAGCATTCAGAGATTCAGCTTACACTTTTTATAGTGTTTAATTAGTAAAAACATACAAAAACACAGAGAAAAAACAAATACAGGAAAATAAAGACTAATCTAAGAACAATAGCAGAACAATAGCAGAACTATAGCAACAGCATAAATTAAAGGGAAAACTGTGAAATAATACTTAGGTAGAGTTGGTTTTCCTGGTCCAGGTTGCTGTGTAAAGTCCAAAGTATTAGTCACTGGGCTCCCTGCAGTGCTCAATGTGTCAGTGCCGTTGTCCTTAGCAACAAGATGGTCTCAGTGAGAGCTCCCTCTGCTGGGCTTACATGGCTTTTTCTATGCCAACCACAGAGGTGGGTCTAATAGGACCATCCAATGATAGAAGGGTGAGGACAGTCTAAAGGGCTGTGTCCACATGGAGTATGATGTTCTATGGACACTCCCAAAATGCCCCTGTTCTATCCATTATTAATTAGTCTATAAGTACAGGTTTTATGAACTGCCAACCTCCAGCTTAATAATCATCAAAAAATAAGAAGTTCACAGAGACCAAACTAGGCATGTCTGGGACTTATGGTTCACCAGGACAGGCTAACTATGGTTTTCAAGCTTTCCTGAGTGCTAGGAGACTAGTTCTTGTTTCAAAATGCTCGCCATAACGATCCAACTACAAATAAGCCAACTATTACTTAACATAGAATGCTATATTGGAAATATTAGGATTATTAATAATTAGATTTCAGAATTCAGTCAGGGGGCACTCTAGTAGCCTTATCTGAGTTTTATGATACCTGGAGACACAAATCTCCTCCATGCAATTGGGACGTAAACGTCTATGTCCAGAGGAGAGATCCTGGCGTCTTCAGGTCTCTGCATTGACAGAAAGAATGCTTTATTAAACTTTGCCCACAGAGGACGTGAAACTTCAGTGCCTAGTATGCTCTGAGGGGAAGCATGCTAGGTAACTTTGCTTTCCCTTCCACTCAGTGTCCCTCTATACCTATTCAGCTCCACCACAATACATCAACAGTTACCCTTAAGGCTTTCATCGACTCTGGGACAGTAGGCAATTTCATCTCAGATACCCTTGTCAAGGAGTGTGCTTAGCTTATGGAGCCATTATCTCAACCCCTGCTTATCTCTGCGGTGGATGGTACCATCCTCTCCTGTGGACTTATGCCCATGCAAATGTCTGTAGGTGTTCTACATCAGGAGACCATAACCTTCCTTGTTCTCATCTGCCATCATCCTGGGACTCCCATGGGTCCATGAGTCATCCTGGGACTCATTCCATGAGTCTTCTTTGCCTGCAACACCATGAGAAGAACGTTGGAGGATCAATCTTCAACTTCTGCAGGAAACTCCATGTCGCGTTTCTTCCTCCTCCCACTATGGTGGAGCCTGGGATGGGACAAGTGGGACAGTTCTGTGCCGTACAACTGGGACACCCCTTGGTTCTACTTGGACACCTTCAAGTTTATCAGGGAGAACGAGCTGCAGGGCATCAGGCTGGATCTGTGGAAGCTGAAGAGGATCTACAAGCAAATCCATGGAAAGGACTCTATGTAACCTGTTGCCTGTGGCCTGGATGGCGGTTCAAGGAGGACTACCCCTGAGGACTTTCATTCACGCCAGGAACTTATGTAGGTACAGACACTGCCCTTTCTGTGTCATCGAAGAGGAGACCGCTTTACATGTCTTCCGGCAGTGCCCCTACGCCCAAGCCGTGTTGAAGATACTGGAACAGAAACTGAGCCAATTCATCTCGAGAACGTCCATCACATATTGCACTGTATGGTCTCTTCCATGGCCAATACATGGAAGAAGAAGTCGAAGGAGCTTGGAGGATTTTGAACTGTGCTAAGGACAATATCCCCTGGAGGGAGGGGATGTCCACTGAGGACTGCCGCAGACTGGCCCTCAGTCTGCTCAGAGACTATCAGCTCATGGATTTTCCGGAAGTGGAAGTCTGATAAGTAATGTAGAGTTATGTGCTGCGTCGCAATTCCATGTATGATTGCACCCTGACTGTATTGTTTTCAATATTTGTGATTATTAAAATAGTTTATTCAATCAAAAAGTGGTCTCCTCATGGTTGATCACTTTCCAGGTAGAGCAATGTGTAGCTCCTCCTCTGAACATTTCCTTCGTTCTACTTTTGGGATGATGGCACCCCATGGCTGAGGGGTTCATCACAGTAATCTGTTATCATACCAGTAACCCTTCATTCACCCCATCCACTTCCCCCTGTACCATGCTTTTTGCATTGGCCAGCCATTTCAACTCGTTGGTCTGAGGATGATGAACAGACTGGAAAGGGGTTGGCCATGAAGGTGACCAGCAGGTTAAGTTAATACCTGCACCTCCCAGTCCTGGAACAAAACATGCTATAGTAAGCTACAAATAAACTTTGATGCCCCTTTTTATCCCCCCCAGGAAACCCCCAGCCACCTACAGAACTGTCCCATGAATGACATGAATAGCCCAGGACAACGTTCTCTACAAATGACTAAATTTTAGAGTAAGCCCCATGGCTAAAGATTGCACCTCCACCTCCTGACAGAAAACTTGTGCAGGGGAACTGCTAAGAACTGAAACAATTACAGTGCACCAAAGTCAGCAGCCAATAAATGGAGCCCAATAAATCAGTAACAGATTAAACCAACTAAACGATTAAAACCAAATCACCCAAAGATTCACAGAAGAGTGTGAAAATCTCTGAAAAACCTTTTGGTGTGAAGATCTCTGAAAATCTCCTCTGGGAGATTTCTTTAGGTACACAGAAGATCCACTAAGAACCCTTAAAACCCAGCCTAGGACGTCTCCATTATTAGGACGCACTATGTTCCAGGCAAGATCAGAGCTCACTTCAGCAAACTTAGGGCTACAATTACAGAGTGTACTAGATCAGTGCAGGGGAATTTCTCAAATTGGTTGCCAAAAAGGGGGTTATGGGTAAGAGAGTTACTAACAAAGTCTTGGTGGGCATGGCACAGACGTAGTCTTGACCATGTGTGGCATTTACAAGTTCTGGAATGACCTTGGTACAGAAAACAATCTCAAGTGCACTTGGTACTGACAAAGCCTTCCCTCAAAACAAGACACAGGGACCCCGGGCTCGGGCTTCTTGGCTTTACATTTTTATTCAGGGTGACAGACCTTTGGGACTTCAGAGGTAGACTCGGGGTGTTGGAGTACAGAGGAGCATGCAAGCTGTTGGACTGTAAAAGTTGACTCAGGGTGTTGTACTTCAGAAGAAAACTTTGGATTTCAGCAGAAGACTCTAGTATTGGACCTCAAAGGTAGATTCTTGATGCTGGACTTTAGAAGAAGATTCAGGGTGTTGGACCTAAGAAGAAAAATTAGAATATTGGACCTCAGAGGCATATTTAGAATGTTGGACTTTGGAGGAAATTTCCATGTGTTGGACCTTAGAGGACGACTCTTGATGTGGGTCCTAAGAGATTGGCTTCTAATGTTGGACTTCAGAAGAAGACTCCAGGTGTTGGACCATAGAGGATTCTGTTGATGTTGTACCTAAGAGGATTGCTCCTGATGTGGGACCTAAGAGGACGGCTCTTGATGTTGGGCTTTATAAGAAGACTCATGGTTTGAAACTTCAGAGGCAGACTTGATGAATAACTTCAGAGACATACTCCATGTGCTGGACTATAAGCAAGAATCAGGGTGCTGGACTTCAGAGACAGACTTTGGGCTCTCTATGTTGGAGACATTTGATAGAGGTGCTGAGTCCAAGCATACCCAGCAGATTCTCACCACAACATCCAACAAGGATTATTGGACGGGTGGTTGTACCAGAATGAAGTCCTCTGACACATCTATGCAGATGGGAGATGACTATGGATAGCAGAGCACGGTACAAAGATGGCCGCCATTGTGTGATCCATTGCCAGGCCGGAAGTCAGGCCAAGTGTAGTCAGAAGCCATACAGGGTCACCAACAAGGAGTCACTGAAGCATCGGGTCACTGGAGCACAACATCTCATGGACACATGAAGGGACCCGGTGGTCAGACATTTATCTGATGCTCAGGCAGGATGGGCAGGTAGGGGGAGGGGATTTCTATGTCAGGGAGACACCAATACAACCCAGTGCAGGAACAAGACAGAAGAAACCCCATGGTGATAGAAGCACCCCCCATCATCTGATAAACACATAGAGACAATGTATTCAGTCAGTGTGCGTGTTTCCTACAGATGGATCCAGTAACGGGAACCCATCAGAGAGATGTCTCCATCCTCTTTATTCCCGGGATTCCACACAGGAAGGTCAGGAGATCCCTCACCATCATCAGGTAGGTTTAATGCCCCATTGATGGAATTGTAGAGATTATATTTTCTAGGTGAGGTCACATGACCAATCCTCCTATGTTACAGATGTGATTTCCTGACATTCTATTGGTTTAGGGTGAAGATCTGATGATCAGAAACTCTGAGAGTGAAGAAGGGACGTCTGTGGGGGATGATCAGCAATATACGGAGGAGGCTGGAATGATGAGGACATTCATAGAGGAGGACACTCCTACACAGATCAGCACAGGTCAGCCATCATATATTCTTCTATCATCTCTGCTCACTGATTGGTCCTGAGTAGGGAGGGAGCTGAGTGATTTCGGCCAATAGTAGGGTGTTAATCGTCCCCTCCCCTGGTGGGTGTGTGAAGAGCATGCTCCTCCTAGTCATAGTCACATAGTCAGTTAGGTTGATAGAAGACATAAAAGTCACTCAAGTTCCACCACTGGGGAAATAAACATCCCAGGTATAAAACGAGCATATAGCTGATCCAGAGGAAGGCAGAAAAACACGGGGTACAATTTACTCCAACGGGAAAAAAATTGATCCAGATGGAATGTTGATTTGGGTGAAGTAACCCTCTCATATCCGGCCATTATATTTTTCTATTTTCCAGGACACTCCATGGAGAAACCCTCAAAGGATCGTCTGACTTTATCTCCAGATGGTAAAATGGAGGCCATGACAGGAGATTGTGCAGGAGAAGAGACCATCAGCCCAGCTATGGATAGACCATCCGATCCCTCAGACTCTGAGACTCCTTCTACTGTGAGCGATGGTGCCGGCATTCCGGAGAAGAAGACATTTTCCTGTCCTGAGTGCGGAGAATCTTTTCTTTATAAATGTCATCTTTCCGTACATGAAAGAATGCACACTGGCGAAGAGCTTCATTCTTGTTCTGAGTGTGGGAAATGTTTTCTCCGTAAATCACAATTTATTATACATCAGAGGACTCACACAGGAGAGAAGCCATATTCATGTTCTGAGTGTGGGAAATGTTTTGTCAGTAAATCACATCTCATTTCTCATCAGAGGACTCACACAGGGGAGAAGCCGTATTCCTGTTCTGAGTGCGAGAAATGTTTTGGCCATAAATCACAACTTGTTTTACATCAGAGGACTCACACAGGGGAGAAGCCATTTTCATGTTCTGAGTGCGGGAAAAGTTTTGTCCGTAAATCACAACTCGTTCTACATCAGCGGACTCACACTGGTGAGAAGCCGTATTGCTGCCCTGATTGTGGGAAATGTTTTTCAGAAAAGTCTAGTCTTTCTGCACATCAAATCTGTCATACTAGTGGGAAGAAATACTTATGTCCTGAGTGTGGGAAAAGTTATCGACGCAAATCAAATCTTACCACGCATAAAAAATATCACACTGGGGAGAAGCCGTACTCCTGTTCTGATTGTGGGAAAAGTTTTGTCTATAGATCAAAACTCCTTTTACATCAGAGGATTCACACAGGGGAGAAGCCATATGCATGTTCTGAGTGCGGGAAAAGTTTTGTCCGTAAATCACACCTTGTTTTACATCAGAGGAGTCACACAGGAGAGAAGCCATTTTTATGTTCTGAGTGTGGGAAACGTTTTGTCTGTAAAGCACATCTCATTTCTCATCAGAGGATTCACACGGCAGCGAAGCCACATTCCTGCCCTGAGTGTGGGAAATGTTTTTCAAAGACATATTTCCTTTGTGAACATCTGAAGTGCCACACGGGGGAGAAGCCATTTTCCTGCCCTAAATGTGGTAAAAGTTTTACACAAAAATCCCAACTAATTGCTCATCAGAGATCTCACAGTGGTGAGAAGCCATTTTCTTGCTCTGAGTGTCGAAAATGTTTTGCACGAAAACCAGATCTTGTTATACATCAGAGATCTCACACAGGGGAGAAGCCATTTCCATGTCCTGAGTGCGGGAAATGTTACGCACAAAAATCATTACTTAACAGACACTATAAGATCTCACACCAAGAACATTCGCCATCCTAACCTAAGAAACATTTCCCACAAATATCGGCCCTTGATGAGAACTGTCACCCAGATGACG
>NC_092867.1:59172528-59178770 GCF_032062135.1 Pyxicephalus adspersus
AATCCACCAACAGAATACCGTCTTTGTCCCAGAAAACAGACGCTGTGACTTTTTTAGCAGATTTCTGGGTTCGGAACTTCTTCAGCCGCGGGACCCGCTGTGGCGCCATTCCTTTGACTGTTCCTTGGTTTCAGGATCATAGATGTGGAGCCGGGTTTCATCCTCAGTCACTAACCTAGCCAAAAAGTCCTGTGCAGCTTCAAAATGGGCCAAAACGGCTTTAGATGCTTCAACTCATTCCTTCTTCTGATCACTGTTCAAACATTTCGGCACTTCTCTGAAAGCTTGCCATGTCTAGGATAGTGGTGATAACAAACCCAACACACTCCCGTCAGATGTCAAGTATCTGGGCGATCTTTTTTGCGGATATTCACCAGTCCTCAATAATCAGCTCATGGACATCGCAGGTTGCCGGGTCAGTTGAGGTTGGGGGGCGCGCACTGCGGGGCTCATCTACAAAGATGAAATGCCCGGTCTTGAAACGAGATATCCGGGTTGTGACAGTGCTGTAGGAAGGACACTTCTCCCCCAGTGTTTGTGACATCTCAGTGTGAATGTCCTTTACTGACTTTCCCTGGAGAAACAAAAACTTCATGCCGGCCCGTAACTCCAACGACGTGAAACTTGCTTGTGCCTCAGCTATCACAGCTTCTCACTAAAAGAAAAAACAGTTTTAGGAATCGCAAAGATATTAGGCTGTCATATGCCCCCACACTCATTATTCTATTTCATCTGGTAGGGGGAAAAGCCGGGAACTTCTCAGCACCCCCTCGTATGTATTTAAAGTGGACCAGTCACAGAGAGATAATAAAAGCTGCGTTTGCTGAACTCATTCTACAGAATGCTAATTGCCTGGATGTAAAGCTGACCATTTGGTTCGAGTAGTGTCAGTCACACACAGGAAACAAGCATGCAGATAACAATCGGCAGAGCACCTGAGCTTCATACTCATTCTGGGTCAGTGGATTGGGAATTCTTGGAACTAGGTCAGGAATGACCGCTTACACCAGGGGACGGCAAACTTTTTGGACTACTAGGCCATTTCAGGAGGTCATGAAGGCACGCTAGGCCAGAAGAAACAAGGTGTCCGAGGAAAGGTTTTGATGTTGCATGTTCTTAGAGACAGATACATATCAGGTTCTAATGATGAGGAGTTCAGCAACAGAATGTCATTAAGGTGTTTGTCGAGCTGAGAGCGCAGCTTGTTCTTACAAAACTTCGTCTTGGAGAACACTTGCTTGCACGAATAAGTGCTGCTAAACATAACAGTCTTGAACTCTTGCGAATGAGAATGCACATCAGTAAACGCGAAGAGAATTCATTCAGCAGGGTTGACAGCACACTGATGCATTCTTTGGTGTCTGCGAGGGCTGCATCACACTGGGTGAGGTGCGGGAAATGGACATAGTCACCCTTACACAGCTGTTTCTCCCATAGATTTAGCTTTCGAATGCCCACACGTAGACCTAAATGTTTGTGATGAGCACCTCACGTCCTTGAAGCTTGAGGTTAAGGTGAGAGCCGATATTAGAGAGGAAACTGAACCGACAGAGCCAAACCTCATCAGGGAACTTTCGAAAGCGCGTGAGGCCCCTCTCATTGATGAGGGAAACGATCTCGTGGTGGAGGGCAAAGACACGCTTCTAGACGTTTCCACCACTGGGCCAGTGTTCACAGACTTATCACCCTGCCCTGTTAAAGAGACAATTTTCAAACAAAGACATTTTAAAAGAAAGCAATTTCATATTTAACCCCCCTGGCATTTTAAATTATCTCCGTATTTCCATGCAAAAAGCGTTCATTTTTTCTATTGAAATTTATTTTAAATTGAAGGCCATAATTAATTCTAAGGCATAACTCACCGAAATATGTTCAATATTTATTAAATTTAATAATAAACTTAAAATAAAAAAACACAAAACTCTTAAAAAAATATGAAAACAAATAGTTAAACATATAACCGTACAGTAGCTTGAATAATATATATATATATATATATATATATATATATATATATATAATATAATTATATGTATATTATATCAGGATTTTTTTGTTTGGGACTCAGTACAGCTGTTTTATTATTGAATCCAATACAAAATTGTATGACGTTCCTCCCACCTGCACCGGCACATGCACCCACGTCATTGGGAAACCCCGGAGATCATCTCTGCAGGTCACAGCTGGAGATTGGAGGGAAAAGACGTGTCCCCAGGACCTGCGGGGACCAGCGAGTGTGAAGCGGGATTACTGCTTTTTGCAGGTAAAATTCACCCCGTCACAGTCGGGATTACCAGTAGGGGGGTTAAAGGGGAGATCAGGAATTATTGTTATTCCCAAAATCACAGCTACCATCTGACAGGGCCTTTCTGAACGAAAGAAGAAGAAATGAACGGAAGAACGAGTTGGCTGGTCGAGAGATTTTCGCTGCTCTGGATGATCTGATCTCCCGGGCCATCCAGATTGATCTTCATTTTCAGGAGAAATTTCACAAAAGATCTCTGCACGACTAGCTCCATCTTTCCAGCGGCCCCTGGAACCTCCAGTCTCCCATGTTTCTCCCTCAGCAGAAGTACCCATGCAAATGGGCTGTGCATGCCCATTCATCTTCAGGTCTCTGCATGGACAGAAAGGACACTTTATTAAACTTTGCCCACAGAGGCCGGGAAACGTCAGCGCCTAATATGCTCTCAGGGGAAGCATGCAAGGTAACTCTACTCTCCCCTCCACTCAGCATCCCTCCATACTTATTCAGCTCCACCACAATACATCCACAATTGCCCTTAAGGCTTTCATCAAATCTGGGGCAGCAGGCAATTTCATCTCAGGTACCTGCACCTCCCAGTCCTGGAACAAAACTT
This sequence comes from Pyxicephalus adspersus, assembly GCF_032062135.1. Lineage (NCBI taxonomy): Eukaryota > Metazoa > Chordata > Amphibia > Anura > Pyxicephalidae > Pyxicephalus > Pyxicephalus adspersus. Next base: position 59,175,390 of record NC_092867.1, read on the forward strand.
GCTGTAGTAAGCTACATAGTGGAGGATGTGGAGGATGAAATTTGCTGCCCCTTTTTATGCCCCCAGCCACCCACAGAACTCTCACCAAATGATAGACATGAAGAGTGCAGGACAGCGGTCTCTACAAATGACTAAATATTAAAGTTAGCCTCATGGCTAAAGATTGATTGCACCTCCAACTCCTTACAAATAAATGGTGCAGGGGAACTGCTAAGAACTGAAACAATTACAGTCCACCAAAGTCAGCAGCCAATGAGTGGAGACCAATAAATCAGTAACAGAGCCTAAATGGTTAAAACCAAATCACCTAAATTCACAGAAGAGTGTGAAGATCTCTGAAACACCTTGAATCTGAGAGATCTCTTTAGGTGGACAGAAGATCCACTAAGAACCCCTCAAAACCCAGCCTAGGACGTCTCCATTATTAGGACACACTAGGTTCTAGGCAAGATCAGAGCTCACTTCAGCATGGGCATTCTTGGGGCTACAATTCCAGATTGTACTAGATCAGTGCAGGGGAATTTCTCAAATTGGTTGGCACAAACAGGGGGTTCAGGTCAGCATGGCAGAGTGATGGGTAAGACAGATACTAGCAAAGTCTAGGTGGGCATGGCACAGATGTAGTCTTGGCCATGTGTGGCATTCACAAGTTCTGGAGTGACCTGGGCACAGATAAAAATCTCAAGTGAATTTGAGCACTGCCAAACCATGAATGAGTAAGTGTGGTGGACACTATTAAATTTTAAATTCAGGAGAGGCTTCCCTCAAAACACAGGGACCCTGGGCTCAGGCTTCTGGGCATTAAGTTTAAATTCAGGATGCCAGACCTTAAAGAGATTCATGGGAACTTCAGATGTAGACTCAGAGTGTTGGAGCACAGGGAAGGGTTTGGGCTACTGGGCTGTAGAAGTTGACTCAGCTTGTTGTACTTCAGAAGAAGACTTTGGATTTCAGCAGAAGACTCGGGTGTTGAGCCTCAAAGGTGGACTCTTGATGCTGGACTTTGGAAGAAGATTCAGGGTGTTGGACCCTAGAGGAATAATTAAAATATTGCACCTCAGAGGCATGCTTAGAATGTTGGACATTGGAGGGAGTCTCCAGGTGTTGTTGTTGTACTTCAGAAGAAAATGTAGGAGGGTTGGACCTCAGAGGTATATTTTAAATATTGGACTTCGGAGGTAGACTCCAGGTGTTGGACATTAGAGGAGAGGTCTTGATGTTGGACCATAGAAGACGGTTCTTGATGTTTGACTTCAGAAGAAGACTCCAGATGTTGGACCCTAGAGGAAGACTGTTGATATTGGACCTTATAGGACGGTTCTTGATGTTAGACTTTATAATAGGACTCAGGGTTTGGAACTTCAGAGGCAGACTTGATGAATAACTTCAGAGACATACTCCATGTGCTGGAGTATAAGCAAGAATCAGGGTGCTGGACTGTGTTGGAGACATTATTTCAAGTGCCGAGACCAAGCACACCCAGCAGATTCTCACCACACCATCCAACAAGGACTGATGGACGGGTGGTTGTACCAGGATGAAGTTCTCAGATCCATCCATGCAGATGGGAGATGACTATGGATAGCAGAGCACAGTACAAATATGGCCGCCATTGTGTGATCCATGACCAGGCCGGAAGTCAGGCCAAGTGTAGTCAGAAACTGGCAGAAGCCATACAGGGTCACCAACAAGGAGTCACTGAAGCACCGGGTCACTGGAGCACAACATCTCATGGACATATGAAGGGACCCGGTGGTCAGACATTTATCTGATGCTCAGGCAGGATGGGCAGGTAGGGGGAGGGGATTTCTATGTCAGGGAGACACCAATACAACCCAGTGCAGGAACAAGACAGAAGAAACCCCATGGTGATAGGAGCACAAAGATCTGTCACACACAAATCAAACAACCCACTCCTCAGATTTGTCCCAATCCCAGCAGAAACACAATAATAACACGGAGATCCCTTCTTCAGGCTTCATACAATTCTGGAAAGGCTCCTAAATACCCCAGATTTATACCAGGAAAAGCAATCACATGGCTGCCACTATACAAGACCCTACTAAGCAATGTCACCATAATCCCTCCGCTCATCCCTATCAGTAACATAATTATATTCCCCCATTGGTGGGAGTGACGTCATCTATAAAGATACACATACAAGGGGTATGAATAAATTATTCACCTGTCAATTCGACCATAATATTCGTGCACACATATAGCATTTCCCATTGTCACAATCGGCCACTAGATGGCAGAACGAGTCATTGTTTTAATAGGAACTGAAACGAGAAGTGTAGAGAGACTAGAACCCTTGTCAGAGAATTTCTCTGGGCTGTAGTTCCTCTGAGCTCCACAAGGAGGCGATCTAACCAATACTGAGATAGAAGGTATCTATGGAAACTACAAACAGGAAGTGTCTATACGAAAACAGGAAGTGATGTCAGGTATAGACAGGAAGTTCCTGGTGGGATAAAGCAAACAGGAGGCATTGCTGAGAAGGTAATGAAATATTATTTTATGTTTTACATCTCCGTCCTTGTTGTTTAGTCACTGCAGCACCTTTTATCACCTGCAGGTGGTGCTATGCACATATATGGTGTGGAGATATATAATTACCCCTTCTGGGTCAGAACATTTCTCTATTTCTGGGTTCTGAACACTTTCTTCATGTTAGAGATCTGATTCTGATTCACCAATCACCAATTGTTACCGGTTGGATTGCATTGTCTCCCCAGCTTCCTTTTGGTGGGTGCATCACCCAGCACTTTTCAGTAGTCACCTGGCAGTCATCAGATAAAGAGCTCAGGCTGGGCTGTGTAAACAATGAGAGAGCTGTCAGTGAGAGGTGGCGGTCTGATAGCGGCTGGCAGAGGATTTGTAGAAAGCTGACACGGGTATAGGGGTTACCGATTATCTATGGCACCGATAACTGCCAGCATTACATTCATCGCATGGATTATACAACCGTATTTCAGGTGCCGGGGGCCGAGGTTTTTATTTGATAAGATTTAGGAAGGGAAAATTATTACATTTCTGTAAATGTCACTGAGGGAAGTCTTCAGCATCACCAGTCCAAGAAGGTTCACCGGTATGGGGGGGTCTACCAGTCCCAAGAACGTTCACCAGACCCGGAGGGTTTACATGTCAGGGTGCTCTACCAGTTCGGGAGGGTTCACGGGTCAGGAAGACACGTCACTGAAAATCCTGAGGGTCAACACGTCAATGAAAGCCCACCAGTCCTGGAGGATTCTCCATTAGTGAAATAGTATTGTAAGAAGAATTCAGGAATGTATTGATTACTAACCCATCCTAATATTATACAGCTGCTACAGCCCAGATAATTCTCTGCTGTCTGTCTACAACTTACATAGATCACAT
>NC_092867.1:59179604-59211296 GCF_032062135.1 Pyxicephalus adspersus
AGTAACGGGAACCCACCAGAGAGATGTCCCCGTCCTCTGTATTCCCGGGATTCCACACAGGAAGGTCAGGAGATCCCTCACCATCATCAGGTAGGTGGAACTGAGGGACCCATAATTGATTGAATTGTGGAGATGATGTGTGGCCCCTACAAGATGATATTTTATGCGTGAGGTCCCATTAACCAATCCTCCTATGTTACAAATGTGATTTCCTGACGTTCTATTGGTTTAGGTTGAAGATCTGATGAACATGAAATATAAGAGCGAAGAAGAAGGGACGTCTGTGATTGATGATCAGCAATATACGGAGGAGGCTGGAATGATGAGGACATTCATAGAGGAGGACACTCCTACACAGATCAGCACAGGTCAGCCATCACTGATTGGTCCAGAGTAGGGTGGGAGCTGAGTGATCGTACAGTGAATAGTCATCAGTTTTGCCTCCTTTGACAAGGTGATGGGCAGGAGCTTCAATGAGGGGAGGAATTCCAGCTGGTTAGGACCTCCCCAGAGGACATCTGCTGCCTCCATCTACATGATCCAGATGGAATGTTGATTTGGGTGAAGTAACCCTCTCATATCCGGCCATTATATTTTTCTATTTTCCAGGACACTCCATGGAGAAACCCTCAAAGGATCGTCTGACTTTATCTCCAGATTGTAAAATGGAGGCCATGACAGGAGATTGTGCGGGAGAAGAGACCATCAGCCCACCTATGGATAGACCATCGAATCTCTCTGACTCCGAGCCTCCTCCTACTGTGAGTACTGGTGCCACCATTCCGGAGAAGAAGACATTTTCCTGTCCTGAGTGCGGAGAATCTTTTCTTTATAAATATCATCTTTCTGTACATGAAAGAATCCACACTGGTAAAGAGCTTCATTCTTGTTCTAGGTGTGGGAAATGTTTTGTCCGCAAATCACAACTCATTTTACATCAGAGGATTCACACAGGGGAAAAGCCATATTCGTGTTCTGAGTGTGGGAAATGTTTTGTCCGTAAATCTCAACTCATTATACATCAGAGGAGTCACACAGGGGAGAAACCATATTGCTGCCCCGAGTGTGGGAAATGCTTTTCGTTAAAGTCTAGTCTTTCTGTACATCAGATTTGTCATACTGGAGGGAAGACATACCCGTGTCTCGAGTGTGGGAAAAGTTATCCACGCAAATCAAATCTTACCATGCATCAAAAATCTCACACGGGGGAGAAGCCATACTCCTGTCCTGAGTGTGGGAAAAGTTTTGTCTATAGATCAAAACTCGTTTTACATCAGAGGACTCACACAGGAGAGAAGCCATATTCATGTTCTGAGTGTAGGAAAAGATTTGTCAATAAATCACATCTTCTTTCTCATCAGAGGACTCACACAGGGGAGAAGCCATTTTCATGTTCTGAGTGCGGGAAAAGTTTTGTCCGTAAATCACATCTCATTTCTCATCAGAGGACTCACACGGGGGAGAAACCATATTGCTGCCCTGAGTGTGAGAAATGTTTTTCAAAGACATACTTTCTTTCTGAACATCTGAGGTGCCACACAGGGGAGAAGCCATTTTCCTGCCCTGAATGTGGTAAAAGTTTTACACAAAAATCCCAACTAGTTGTACATCAAAAATCTCACAGTGGTGAGAAGCCATTTTCTTGCTCTGAGTGTGGAAAATGTTTTGCACGAAAACCAGATCTTGTTATACATCAGAGATCTCACACAGGGGAGAAACCATTTCCATGTCCTGAGTGCGGGAAAAGTTATGTACGAAAACAAGAACTCGTTATACATCGGAGATCACATACAGGGGAGAAACCATTTCCATGTCCTGAGTGTGGGAAATGTTACGCACGAAAATCATTACTTATCAGACATTGTAAGATCTCACACCAAGAACATTTGCCATCCTGACCCAAGGAACATTTCCCACAAATATCGGACCTTGAGAACTGTCACCCAGATGATGACTTATTACAGTCCTGAGATTGGGAAAGTTTTGCTCAGGTTTTAAGGAAGGTGAGAAGAGACATTATGAGAAGGTGAGGATTCTGCAGAGCAGTAAAATATAAAGGGTGTGGATAGACAATGTATTAGAAGATGAATAAAGATATCTAGAAAACATCTGAAGTTGTCATCATGGCGTCTTATAATACTGTGTGAGGGAAGAATTTGTGGCGGGGAGATTCCTGTAGGAGTCCAGTAGGAATCGGTGCTCATGTTGGGGTATACAGTGGGGTCCCAGGGTCCCCATATTGCACAGGACACAGGAGTGTTCCGGAGGGATCAGCGCTTATATTGGGTATATTGGGTTAGATTTGGTGTCCAGCTGATGGGTCTACCCCCCATCCATATAGTGCAGCGGGGAAGAGCAGTACTATGCTGATTTCTCAGAACTGTAGTTGTATGGAAAGTTAAATAATCTTTTTCATTATACTGCTGCATATCAAATCCCCGGGCTTTCCTTTCATTTCTTCTTCTTTATTTATATATATCAGGGTAGCGTCCTGACCAATAATAGGGATTAGAGATTAGCTCCGCCTTTCCAGGAAGTGATGTCAGACAAATAGAAAGTTCTGGGTGCAGGGGGCGGAGTCCAAAACTGATGTGGTAAACTATAAAATATTTATCGCAATATAAAGTTGGTTCTCGTGTTTCTATAATTGGGAAGCGAGCAAATAAACATTTCTGTGTCGTCCACTCCTATATAAAAATCTAAAACCAGTACAGTCCATGTAATCCTCCACTATCCATCTACAGAGGAACCGGCATAGGTCACATGACCACAACAATAAGGATGGAGGAGGAGCCAAGTCACATGACTCAGAAGCTACTAAACCTCACCCTGGAGATCATCTACCTGCTGATATTTTCTAGGTGAGGTCACATGACCAATCCTCCTATGTTACAGGTGTGATTTCCTGACATCCTCCCACTACAATTGGCTGATTATGGGAGTTGGGATGTAGCTGTGATTGGTACACATGAAGTGAGTGCTATGTGCAACTGGATGCTCAGCTGAGAGAGAAATTGTACAATGCTTGTCCTAATCGGAAGTGGATGCCATGTACGGGAGTCACAGAAATACTAAATAACACTGGGGAACATTATTGAACAAATTTTTGTTGACTTTTTAAGCTTATTTACACTATACCAGGTTTGCTGATTCTGAAGGTGCAGTTAGTTTTCTTCTATCACGTCAGGTTTTCTCCCCCGCTTATATTAATGTGATTACTATAGTGTGGATTTGTATCGGCTATTCATTACACGCAGACAGTGTGATCAGAGGTTGTGCGCTGCTCTATGTAGTGAATAATAAAATGTATTTTTCTCCTTACACACGTATTTCCTTTCACATCATGTCTGGCTCTGCTGTTTCTCGTCGTGCCTAAACAACCCCGATTCATTTTGTTATATCTGTGCCAGGTTCGCCATTCCCAGTCAAAGTACGAACATCAACAGATTTGTAGAGCAAGCCTATTGGCTAGACCAGAGGAATTTTTATAACCGTCCGGAAAACCAACCATGGCTACCCTAACTTCATTCACTTATATTTTTGTGTATGTTCTTTTTCTTCACTATCCACTCTGCACCAGATGAGTAAGGGGGGTCCATCTTAAGGCTCCATCCTGAAAATTGTGTGTGGGGAGGGTGCATGGCCTTTAAATCTGTGCTCTCCCTAACCTTGGGTCTCTCTTTGGGAGAGCCCATTGCTCATGATGGGGGTGTGGGCTTGGCCCCGGTCAGCTCTCAAGTATGGGAGGTGCTTCAGATTGAGAAGCGGTTAAAAAAGGGCGTGTTAGCTGAGGCAGAAATCGTTTATATTATGCCAATATGAACCCATCAGGGCCCGGAGCCTTTCCCGTGGGCGCATTGGTGAGAGCCTCCTGTAGTTCAGTATGGCTAATGCGACCATCAAGTACACCCAAAGCTTCTGCCGGGATCTTAGAGATGCCTGAAGTACGTAAGTCGTCTTGAATACTTGCAACAACAGAGGCCAAAGGATCTGAACCTTCTCTGATATTATACAGCTTTGAGTAGAAATTCTTAAAAGAGTCAGCTAGATCCCAGCAATGATGAAGCAGAGTACCCGAGCTTGAGTGCACACAAGACACAAATGCACGAGCCCTTTTTGTCCTTATTGCCCGTGCCAGAGCCCTCCCCCATTTATTGCTAGATTCATAGAAGAAGGCCCTACATTTATCAAGCTGAGACCTGGCCTTGGAGCAGCACAAGAGATCAATCTCTCCTAAGGCCAGTAGCTGGGCCTCTGCGGAGTGACCTCACTTGTGTCTGGTCTTTATGGCATGTAGATCCTGGAATAGTTGTGTTAATTGTAACTGAGCCTATGGCCCTGCTGTATTAGTATACCTCGCACATAGCACTTGTGTGCCTCCCAAATAATTAAGGGACTGGATACAGATGCCTCATTTCTATCAAAGAAATCTATGATCTCCTTCTCTAAATAGGAGCCAAAGGTTTCCGAGGCCGGGAGTGATTCGTTGAGGCGCCAGGTGCCCTTCTTGGAAGAGAAAAGGTCGGAGAGCAGCGTAATCGAGATTGGGGCATGGTCTATCGTAGAGTCTTACACTAGGGGGATAGTATATTGTTTCACCAGAAGAAAATCAATACGGGAGTAAGTTCTGTGGACCAGGGAATGGTAGTAGTCACGTTCAGTGGGGTGCTGTACTCTCCAAACATCTGTAAGCCGATGGTGTAACAGATTTTTCAGCCTACGAAGGGCTGAGTATGGGAGGTGCGAGGCCCCTCTGGACACATCTTGAGCAGGGTCCAATGCCAAGTCACCTCGCACTATTAGAACCCCCTCCGCCAATGTATCAGCAATGTCGAGGAATTCCTCTAGATAGGAGGTATAGATTAACCAGGGTGAACAATTTGGTGTTTATCGTTCCTTTTACTAGGAGGTATCTGCCCTCTGGGTCGCCCCGTAAGGCAATCCTGCTCTACAGGCGTACAGACACTCAAACACCATTCGCCATAGACACATAGTAGAACAAGTTCTAAACATAACTAGTCAGCGGGGAGCATTGGAATACTCAACATATAGAATGGATACATTTATAAAACAACAAATAGGCAACATGAAGAATGGCAATCATAGCAACCTTTAACACCTATCCATGAAGTAGAGAGTTAGGAGGATCCACCATTTCTCTACACAAAAAAACGAGAAACAAATTTGTAGGTAAAATAGCTCAGACAAGCAGAGTCTCATATAATACGGGTCACTTGTAAAAACCAGTAGAACCGCCAGAAAAGGGCCTGTGAGGTATAAGACGTAGTACACATCCGGTTCGAACCAATCGGACATTTAGAGCAAAGTTAGGATCCAAACAGCGTAATATGATCCAACCGTTTCACACACATTCAGCAATGTGAAAAATAAAACACATGGCCCTGGATATCTGTAAATTTTGCAGTTAGCATCCGGGTTTTAATCAAACCTCATTAGACAAGGGCCCTACTGTGTTCCGTGAATCCACTGAATAGTTGCACATAGGCCTTTGGGGAGCATCTCTCCTGCTGTTCTGCTGCAGAGAGGTCGCTTCTTCTGTGGGGAGAGCCAGCCAGTTCGGTAGAACAATAGGCATTACCCCCAACATAGAAAACAAAGCTGGAAGTTGCGTATGGCGATGAAGTGCAAATGCCTCACTACCTTTCGTGATCAACACATGAAACGGATGACCCCATCTTTAAAAGGCTCTAGCAGAACGAATCAACCCAAGTAATGAGAAGGTTTGCGCTGAGACATCTGGTAACAATTGTATGCTTGGTGGGCCATGACGCCATGCTTTCGTCAGTATTTCCTCTTTCAAAGTGTAATATTGAACACGACATAAAACATCATTAGGGAGATTGGAGCGCCGGTCTCAATCAAGCTCAATGGCCATGTCAATGGGCGATCAATCAATGGGCGATCAAGAAGCGCGTTGAAAATAGCTGTCACAGTGGCACGTTAATCAACGTTAGCCGTGGCATTTGGGATAACTCTAAACGTACATTGGTCCGGCAAATTCACCTATGGAGGTCCCCATAGCAGACATGGAGGACTGTACTGTGTTAGTGGAAATCTCCAGTACAGTGACCCAAGATTCAACAACTGTCACCTTCTCCTGCACAGTGTCCAGCTCCTTGCGAATAGAACTTTCAAATCTAGAAACCATGGCTTCTAAATCACTGAGTTTAGGAAGGGATGGGAACATCTCCTGTAGCATGGAGTGTGTAACATATGTCTGCTGGCTTGAGGTAGCTGGACCAGGCTCACAGTGATCACGTCCCTGGGACTCCCCATGAAACAGGGCTGGACTCCCTGACAAACTAGGGGATGGCCGCCTGCAGCTTGTTGGACTCAATCCTGCTGTCCCCATGCTGGTATTAGGGGGAGACAGGTGGACGCCATATTGGGCACCACATGCTCAGGAGCTGGTGAGCTATTAGAAGTGGGCTGTTCTTACCCGCCGCTTGGATCCCGGGGTCTTCCTCCCGAGCAGCATGGGGTTTCCAAGGGGAGAACTGAAGTGTGGAGGCTGCCCGGACCGAATGTACAGGAGATAAGCTGCCTCACGCCGCCATCACGTAGCCACGCCCCCAGTTGATCTCTTTTGCGTTTGTCAGGAACTTTAAGGCTATCCTTCATCTTCTCCAAACTTTTTGTGCAAAGCTGCAGTTCCAAAAAATGTGCATTACTGATTCTTCCTGTTTGCATTCCCTTCTAGGACTGAAAACTTCTTGTTGGTAGACATTCCTGCACTATTTGCCGGGCCAAATATTTTAATTCATTCTTCCAAATCGTTGTCGATTTTTCTTTGGTTCTTAACTCTGCAAACATCTTCTTTGCTTCTTATAACTCCACGGATCTTCTTTGCATCAGGTCATCCAATTCAATTTTATCCGTATTACACATAGAACATAGGGGAAAAATTGTAGCCACAAAAATTGCTTTCAATTTGGAACATTCTTCCCTCCCTTTTGATAGGTCTTCAGCATAGTTGTCCTTTTTACTTTCTCCGCTTTTGATCCCCACAGAAAAGTAAAGCATATCCTTGTTAGACTCTTTAACCAGCGGGGGATAAACCATTGCTACATATAACATAATTGGCAGCAATATGCTTTTTGTTACTAATACTTTGCCTTCAATTTTCGTAACCGCCAAAATTGTATTTTCTTTAGAACTTTCTCTCTTGTTTGTTCCAGCTTTGTTCTCCATTATATCTTGCGCTGAAAAGCACTCCCAAGATTTTTATTTCCTCTTTCCTTTTTAATATCTTCATCTTTTCACTTTTCCAATCTCAAATCATCAGACACTTTTCTTTATTCAACTTAAAGCCCGTGTCTGTGCAGAATAACTCCGTTGTCCATAAAGCTTTGTTTACAGCTCTTCCTTTATCACATTACCGTTACGTCATCCATGTAAGCTATGGTTTTGATGTTTCTGCCATTACTCCCAGGTAAGAGAATTCCATTAATTATTTTATCTCTTCTGATCGTACACGATAAAGGTTCTGAAGCACAAATGAAATATAAGGGCGACAGAGGGCATCCCCGTTTCACCCGACTTCAGTGTGATTACATCTGTCAAATTCCCGTTTATAAGAACTCTGCAGCTTGTTTAATCATATAGAGATTTTGCAGCAACCCTTCTGGAATGTTCATCTTCTTCATTACATCCTAGAGAAAGACATTGGACACCCTGGAAGTCTCGTGAAACTAAAGCCAGTTTTGGCTTCCGTACCTCTTGCCACCAGATTACATCTTTAATTAGGTTCAGGTGTTCATGTACGCTTCTCCCTGCAACTCCACAGACTTGGTTTCGGTGTATTAGTTTGCCGATCTCTATGCACAAGCATCTTTGCATACACTTTATAATCTGTATTTAATAGGGTTATAGGTCTCCAGTCATCAAGGGATGTCAGATCTCCTTTTTTTAGGGATTAAGGTCACAATTCCCTGCTTCCATGAGAAAGGAATCTTGTATTCTGTAAAGGCTTTCCTCATAATCTCTATAAGGTCTTCAATAATAGATTCACAGAAAGCTAAGTAGAACTCCACTGGTAATCTATCTTCGCAAGGCGTCTTTTCTTTTGCACATCCCTGTAATATTTTGTGTAATTCTTCTGTAGTTATTATTACATCCAGAATTCTTTGGTCCTCCAAGAATTCAGGTAAATGTTGCGTCACAGTTCTATCCACTGTTTTATCATGAAGTAACTGAGCATAAAACTCCTGCGTTATTTTCAGCAAGTCTTGAATTTTGTTATATCCGTTCAGACTCTCAATCGTCTGTCTTCTTCTGACTGCTTTTTTAAAGAAATAATACGATCATTTCTCATCATGCCCTAAAACTTCATCCTGACGCTTTTAATCATTTATTTTCCTTTCTGCTCAATCACGTTTTATTAGTTTTTTAGATTTCCGTATGAAATCACTCTCGGAACTCCACACGGTCGTCCTACAGCTGAAAGAGGTGAACGGCAGAATCCTTAACATGACAGTGGAGGTCTTTGGACGGAAGATCCTTGCCAAGGTACTGGTCTCGGTGAAATGTTTTGTTCATATGTTAACCTGATGTACCTTGACATCCATAGAACAGTGCTGGGGAACGGCTGGAAGACTGACCCCTTTCCGGTCCTCTCCGGGGTCAGACAAGGCTGCCCTCTGTCACCTCTTCTTTTTGTGTGTTGTATAGAGCTCTTCGCCGAGTGCATCAGACGAAACCCAGAGATCAGAGGGATCACCGAACCAGGACCAGACAGAAGGGAAGCAAAGTGCTCACTCTACATGGACGAAATGATGGTGTTCTGCGCGGACAAGCGTTCCATCGACGTGCTCGTCCAGATCTGCAAAGACTTTGGCCGAGCTTCGGGGGCAAAAGTCAACTGCAGGAAGTCGAAGCCATGCTCTTCGGAAATTGGTACCTGCCTTCCTTTGCATCCATCCCCCTTCAACATCCAACCGGACTTCATCAAGATCCTTGGCATCTGGTTCGGGAAGCAAGGAGCAGCCCTGAAGTTCTGGGAAGGGAGGCTGTCAAAAATGAAGCAGAAGTTCGGCGCCGGAGCCTCAGAGATCTAACCTTCATAGGGAAGACAGTGGTACTTTGCAGCGAAATCCTTCCTGTGTTGCAGTACCTCGCCCAAGCCTGGCCCCCCACCCACCAACACCTGCAAGGCCATCACAAGGGCGACATTCCACTTCATCTGGGGCTCGAAGATGGACCGAGTACAGAGAACAATGATGTTCAAAGAACATCGGAAGGGCGGCAAAGGCGTTCCGGACATCGCGACGATGCTGAGAGTCTTCTTCACCTGCAACACAATAAGAAGGACGTTGGTAGATCGATCTTCGACCTCTGCAGGAAACTCCATGTCACGTTTCTTCCTCCTCCCACTCTGGAGGAGCCTGGGATGGGACAGCTCCGTGCCGTACAACTGGGACACCCCTTGGTTCTTCTTGAACACCTTCAAGTTCATCAAGGAGAATGAGCTGCAAGGTGTCAGGCCTGACCTGTGAAGCCGAAGATGATCTACAAGCAAATCCATGAAAAGGACTCCTTCCAGGTAGGAACGCAGTCATCTGTGAAGAAATCTGTACCAACATCGGATCCAAAAGACCAACAGGCACAGGGAGTCCTCAAGGAGGACTAACCCTGAGGACTTTCATGCACCCCAGGAACCTATGTAGGTACAGACACTGTCCTTTCTGCGTCATCGAAGAGGAGACAGCTTTGCATGTCTTCCAGCAGTGCCCCTACGCCAAAGCCATGTTGAAGACTCTGGAACAGGAGCTGAGCCATTTTGTCCTAAGAACGTCCATCACATACTCCGCTATGCTGTATGGTCTGTTTCATAGTGAATTCACGGAGGAAGAAGTCGAAGGAGCTTGGAGGATTTTGAACTGTGCTAAGGATGCTATCTGGTGCTCCAGGAAGCGCCTTATCGTCCGGAAGGAGAGGATGTCCATCGAGGACTGCCACAGACTGGCCCTTAGGCTCAGAGACTATCACCTCATGGACTTTCCGGAACAGGACGTCTGAGAAGGCCCCCTTCCCTCTCTACCCCGCCCCCAAGCTCTCTTTGTAAAACGTTAAATGAACTGAGTTCTAATTAATATTCTGGGAGTCATGTGACCTCCCAGAACCCTCCTTACCTCTCCACTCATGGTATTATTATAGAGTCATGTGACCTCCCAAAATCCTCACCTCTCCGCTCAGGGTATTAATATTAAAGTCATGTGACCTTCCAGAAGCCTCCTCACCTCTCCACTCATGGTTTTATTTTTAGAGTCATGTGACCTCCCGCAATCCTCCTCACTTCTCCACTCATGGTATTGTTGTTAGAGTGATGTGACCTCCCAGAAACCTTTTCACCTCTCCACTCAGGGTAGGTAGTGTTAGACACAGGTGTCCCCCAATTGCACCTACATTTTTGGTTTTGTACATCTCCCTGTTCCAGAGAAATTGGGGTTCTTAGTAGAGAATGCTAGAATGGAGTGGGCTAGAGGAAAGTAACCCATAAAGGGTGTAATATAGCTGGCTCTATAGGTAGATTACTAGAATGGAGTTGTTTAGAGAAGGGCTTCCCCTAGAGGGCATAATCTAGCCAGCTCTAAAGGGTTGAATATTAAAATGAGGTTGTTTAGAGGAGGGCTAACCCTAGAGGGCATAATTTAGCCAACTTTATAGCGCGAATGCTAGAATGGAATTGTTCAGAGGAGGGCACCCCCTAGAGGGCATAATCTAGCCAGCTCTATGGGTTGATTATTATAATGAGGTTGTTTGGAGGAGGGCTCCCCCTAGAGGGAATAAACTAGCCAGCTCTATAGGGAGAATGCTAGAATAGATTGGGATACCTGAGGATATCATTGCAGATAGTCTGTCTTCCTCCAACTATCTCCATTCTGCTCTGTACAGAACGAAGCCTGCTAAAATGAAGTCAGATTTTATTGTACAGATCAGGTTAGAATGCAGCGGGCGAGCAGACAAACTTGGTGTGTGTTGTATTGTTTGTTGTATTGTGTTGTATGTTAATGTATTATAATTATGTACTCATATATTTCCTATAGATAATTACAGACAGTACATAAGGGACATTGTGGGGTCCCAACGGTTATGTGACGGGCGTCAGAAGGGGGGACAACCCTTGTGATTATTACAGAAGCCGTATACCGGCACCTCGGAGATCCCTTCTTCAGGCTTCATACAATTCTGGAAAGGCTCCTAAATACCCCAGATTTATACCAGGAAAAGCAATCACATGGCTGCCACTATACAAGACCCTACTAAGCAATGTCACCATAATCCCTCCGCTCATCCCTATCAGTAACATAATTATATTCCCCCATTGGTGGGAGTGACCCTCACCATCATCAGGTAGGTGGAGCTGAGGGCCCCATAAACCCACCAGAGAGATGTCCTCGTCCTCTGTATTCCCGGGATTCCACACAGGAACGTCAGGAGATCCCTCACCATCATCAGGTAGATATTGAACAATCTAATGCATGAACATGATGTGTGGCCCCTACAATATGATACCTTCTGTGTTCGGTCAAACAATAAGATGTTCCATATTTCTATTCCTCTGGTTTAGGGTGAAGATCTGATGGATATAAAAGTTGGGATGAAAGTAGAAGAAGAGACGTCTGTGGGGGATGATCAGCAATATACGGAGGAGGCTGGAATGATGAGGACATTCATAGAGGAGGACACTCCTACACAGATCAGCACAGGTCAGCCACAATTTATTCTTCTCTCATCTCTGAACACTGATTGGTCCAGAGTAGGGAAAGAGCTGAGTGATATCAGCCAATAATAGGTGGTAATAGTCCCCTCCGGCTTGTGGGTGTGTGAAGAGCATGATCCTCCTAGTCATAGTTACATAGACAGTTTGGTTGATAAAAGACACAAACTGCATCAAGTTCATGCACTAGGGCAGTGATTCCCAACCACTGTGCCGTGGCACATTAGTGTGAGAGATCTTCAGGTGTGCTGTGGGAAATGATCCAAGTCAGGGTAGATCGCCATGGCTACACGAGTTGATCACTTCCTCTGGCTCAGTTTGGCTCCGCCCACTCATGTCAGGTTGCCATAGTTCCTGGCTTGTGGTAGCACAGGTCCCCCCAGTGTGACCAAGGAATACAGAGGCCTCTCTCTCTCTCCCTCCCCCTCTCTCTCCCCCTCTCTCTTCTGCTCCCTCTCTCGTTGGGTGAGTCATATTGCACCTTAGCTAAAACTTCTTTTTATGTATATTCCAATGAATTGAAGGCATATACTTGTTTCTTTCCCTGTATCCAGTATCTTGATTTCTAGTGGTTGTTACAATTCTAACTTTCAGTTGATGTAAATACACACTGCTTTTAGTAGAGTGCAAAAATATACGTACTAAAATATGGCACAGTTTATGTGTTGCACTCTATTATTTTATAATTTTATATTAAGTCCTGTGTTACAAATAATAGAAAAGGAAAGTCAGTATATATACATACGACTATGTTGCCGAATAACTAACAGTTGTAAAGTTCAACAATACCAGTAACATTGAAATTCTTTATTATAAAATTTAAAACAAACAATAACACAACAAAAATATACAAAGCACATAATTATATGGAGGATAATTCATGCATATGTGGTTTGCATATTTTTGTTGTGTTATCGTTTGTTTTTTCTGGTATTGTTGAACTTTACAACTGTTAGTTATTCGGCAACATAGTCATATGTAAATATATACTGCCTGTCCCTCGCCATTTCTTTTGATATTATTTGGTATTTCGGGATGTGCCAGGTGTAATTTTGTAAATAAATGTGGGAGTCTCCAGGTTTTTTTCTTTAAAGCCCCGTGTTACACTTATGCACAGCTAGTGGAGTGATTGGGCTAATAACACATAGTACTATTTGAGCCAGGAGTTTGCACATGTTCATTTGTTTTTAATATTTACCATGAATTTTAATCTGCAAAAGGGTCAGATTAATCTTTGACTGCCCCACCCTAGTTATCTTGTGTGAGATAATGCAGTGCAAGGAAACCTCGGCCTACTCGGAATGCTTTGATCATTCCGTGCTGGCACAGCTATAGTCTGTATAGTCCTTGTACAGGTATAGTCCTTTGCTATTGTCTCACACTGCCCCCTATTGACAAGTGGCCATAAATACACATTACAGCAGTAGCCATGTAAGCAGTATTCTCCCTAGATACATTGTTTCAGGCCAATCAAATTCGTTATAAAAATCAACAACTTGCTACACTGCCTACCCTTCTTCCTACTACCTCCTACTTCTCCCTACAGCATCCCTGAGGCCTAATCATTTTCAAAACTACCACACTCCGAGAAAACGAGGGCAACCATCAGCCGGTGATCAACCACTCAGACTTACTGAAAGGCATTTTCCTTCAGCAATTCCACCAACAGGCAAGAAGAAAAATCCCACACGACTATGCCGTGTCTGCAGCAAAACCACACTTGTGGAAAAGAAGAGGAGAGAGTCTAGATATATGTGTGCCAAATGTAATGTGGCGCTGTGTGTGCAACCCTGTTTTCAAAATTTCCACACCTTGATGAAATTCTAAAAGATGCTTTCCCCTTTAATACACGAGCAGGTGACCCTGAAATAATTAGTAGCAGGGAAATGTCAGAAATAAGAAATAACAAAATTTGCTAAAATAAATTGGCCTGGAGCACTTGGAGGAACTACAAATAATAATAAAGAATTGTATTGTGCCATACATGTTCATGCTGGTATGCAAGGTAAACAATATATATTTCAAATATAAAGTATTCTCAGTACATATATAAATATTTATATGTTTAGCTTTTTTATTGTTGGTAGATCATTTTGACTTGGTCATTTTAAAAGTGCAAGCCAAAAAAGTATGGGCACCCCTGACCCAAGTCTTTATTGGTCTATACCATGTATAGTGATAGGCAGAACAAAGAAATACTCCTCCACTAGATGGCAGCAGGTAGTTAATATACATGTTTGTGACACTTTTGTTTGGTAGTGTGCCGTGGGATTTTTCTAATGTAAAATATGTGCTGCGACCTAAGAAAGGTTGGGAAACCCTGCACTAGGGAAATAAACATCCCAGATATAAAACCCTATTGACATAGCTGATCCAGAGGAAGGCAAACAAAACCCTTGTAAACCCCCGGGTACAATTTGCTTCAACTCTTTCCTGATCCCATGAGGCAATCGGATGTTCCCTGGATCAGCAGTCTCTGTTATCTATAAATCCTTAATCCCCAGTTATATTCTGTGCTTCTAGAAACCATCCAGCATTTTCTTATCAGTCTATATAACCTACTGATACTACTTCCCGAGGATTACACATTTTTACACTTACAGTGAAGAATCCCTTCCTTAGCTGGAGCCTAAACTACTTTTCCTCCAGCCATACAGAGCGCCCCCTTGTGCTTTGTAATGACCCTACAGTGAATAGTCTTATCCATTTTGCCTCTTTTTGACAAGGTGATGGGGAGGGGCTTCAAAGAGGGGAGGAGTCCCAGCTTGTTGGGACCTCCCCAGAGGACATCTGCTGCCTCCATCTACCTGATCCAGATGGAATGTTGATTTGGGTGAAGTAACCCTCTCATATCCGGCCATCATATTTTTCTATTTTCCAGGACACTCCATGGAGAAACCCTCAAAGGATCGTCTGACTTTATCTCCAGACTGTGAAATGGAGGCCATGACAGGAGATTGTGCGGGAGAAGAGACCATCAGCTCAGCTATGGATAGACCATCCGATCCCTCTGACTCTGAGCCTCCTCCTACTGTTAGGAATGGTGCCGGCATTCCGGAGAAGACATTTTCCTGTCCCGATTGTGTGGAGATTTTTAGCTGTGAATTAAGTCTTTCTGTACATCAGCGATCTCACACTGGGAAGAGGCGCCATTATTGTTATGAGTGTGGGAAATGTTTTCTGCGTAAATACACACTGGTCAGACATCAGAGATCTCACACAGGGGAGAAGCCATATTCATGTTCTGAGTGTGGAAAATGTTTCTCACAAAAGTCAGACCTTGGTAAACATCAGAGATCTCACACAGGGGAGAAGCCATATACCTGTCCCGTGTGCGGGAAATGTTTTTCAAATAATTCATGTCTTCATAGACATCAGTGGTCTCACACAAGGAAGAAACCATACTATTGTTCTGAGTGCGGGAAACATTACCCCCGCAGATCAGAACTTGTCAAACATCAGAGATCTCACACCGGGGAGAAGCCATATTCTTGCTCTGAGTGTGGGAAAACCTTTTCAGATAAGGCCAATCTTTCCAGACATCAGATATTACACACAGAGAATAAGCTGTATTCCTGCCCTGAGTGTAGGAAATGCTTTGCACTGAAAGCTGGCCTTGTTAAGCATCAGAGATCTCATAGCAGGGAGAAGCCATATTCCTGTGCTGAGTGTGGGAAATGTTATACACATAAATCAAATCTTATTTTTCATAAGAGATTGCACACAGGGGAGAAGTTACATTCCTGCTCTGAGTGTGGTAAATGTTATGCCAAGAAATCAGAACTTGTTGAACATCAGAGATCTCACACAGGTGAGAGGCCGTATTTCTGTTCTGAGTGCGGGAAACATTTTTCATATAAGTCCTGTCTTATTAGACACCAGAAAACCCACTTACCCCCAGAGGTGTCAGAAGTGCAGAAACTGTTAACTGTATGAAGCACGCCGGGATATAAATGTTCCTCTGATCTCCATCGTGTAAGAGACACCTCATTAGGAAGCCTACACATCAAAGAAGGCTGGAAAGTGCCACCTGCTGGCTGAAGATGGAATATATGAGATTTGAAGATGAAACTTTCCTATTTACAAGGTTTAGTTTTTCAGTGTCAAAATTTAACATTAAAATATATTTTGATTTATACAAGATCTGTGTGCTTAAAGAGCTGTATTTGGATTTCTATGATTGCTAGTCGGCACAGGTTATCATTCAATGCTTCTGTGAGGGGTTTCCATTATTCTGTCCAGCTATAGTTGAAGAAGTTGACTCTTCAGATATCGGACATAGTGGGTGGTTTAGGGGGCCTCAAAAGGAGGGACTGCAAATAATGAATGTTTGGGGTTCCTCGATGGCCCATTCCTCTGGGTGATAAATCACATTGATACTGTTACCCCAAGCATGGACCATCCCATTGTCTATTATTCATTGCCCAGCCCAAGGAAAGGAACATTTGGCTATTACAGCGGAACTGAAGTGAAAAATAGAGAAATCACACAGATCTCCCGCAGATCCCTCGATCAGGTCCTGCGCCGTCCTAGAATTCTCCGTCATCGCAGCGTGGAGGAAGCTCTGCCATCTTCCGTTTTCTTCTTCTTTTAGGTACATCACCCAATCTCACACTACGCGGGCGCGGGATTAGGCGAGGTGGCCGCTATAAAAGAGGGTTTTGACACATCATTAAAACAAGAAAATGCTTGGGCTCCAATCTCACAGAAAGGAGAAGTCGTATTCCTGTTCTGAGTGTGGGAAAAGTTTTTCACATGATTTAAAACTTGATATACATTACAGATCTCACACAGGAGAGAACCCATACTGCTGCACAGAGTGCGGGGAATGTTTTTTGCGGAAATCACAACTTGAGCTACATTAGAGATCTCACAAAGGGGAGAAGTTATTCTTGCTTTGAGTGCAGGAAATCTTACTTGCGGAAATACGAACTTCCTTTACTCTACAAAACCCCATTCAGTTGACAGGAATGTGGGAAATGTTTTTCATGTAATTCCATTCTTATTGCACATCAGAGTTCTCACAATTCAGAAAGCCTATATCCATGCTCTTAGTGAGAAAAACATTTGTCCTTAACACACAAAAGAGAAGCTGTATTCCTCCCCTGAGTTTGGGAAAATATTTGTATGAAGAGCAGACCTTGTAAACCAAAATCAAAAAAAGAAGCCATATTCCTGCCCTGAGTGCAGGCAAGTCTCATCTTTCCAGACATCAGGGAATACACACGGGTCAGAAGCCAGGTGTCAGATTGTCGGGAGAATGTCACCGAAACCGACTGGACTGCCTTCATTTTCTTTAAATTCATTAAATTGGTCAGGTGGCCATGTTTCCTCCAATTCGACATCCAGTCCATCATAGCTTTCATTCTAGGTCTTGGCATCATTGGTGGCCCATTGCTTCACCTCCCCCTAATGCCTCCCATGTAAACTGGAGAATAATAATCCCTATGATGGAGGCATGACACCTGCCCACTCCTTGACCCAACTCGGAGCTTGCAGGGATATGCAGTCATGTGACCACACGACTTACAAATCATACTTACTGAGTAATACGCAGTTGAGGTAGAGTTAGGTTCCTCCTTTTTAATGCTCTGCCAGGCCTTTACTGCAGCGGCTTTCAGTTGCTGTGTGTTTGTGGCCTTTCTGTCCGAAGTTTAGTCTTCAACAAGTGAAATGCATTGAAAAAAGTTGTCTCTGTCCAAATATTTATGGACCTAACTGTATACTTCTAGTGAGGGAGTGTTTCCTGAAGAATAGATGGTGGGATTGTTGGTGATCATGAAACCATGTAACCCATCCACATTCACACCTTCCCCAACCAACTGATTGGGTGGAGGAATGCTGGACAGACCTCCCGGACTTGAATAGAACTGGTGACAACCATCACAAAATAGAAATGGCTGAGAGTCACTGACTCTGAAATGGGCCTAAACGTCAACCTGTACCAGTTGTCACATCGGTTTTTATACCACATAAAAATATCTTCTTGTGTAGTTTTTTCTTCAATAAAAGATATTTATAAAATTCTTTGTCCGTGTAAAAATGTCTTTGGATGAAGTGTGTTGATGTGCCATCTAGGGGGAGGGGTATTTGTGATGATCCCATCTGTATTCTGTCCCACAGAAAGCTTGGAAAATGGGCAGAGGACTTGCTGTGATGTTCTGTTTACTAACCAGTGACACGCTCAATAATTGTCACTGGTTCAAGTCTAAGAAAAGAACCAAATGAGGGATGAATTGTCCCAAATCAGAATAGGAATACTACTGAGGAGCACAGAAATCTCACTATTTCTATTGTGACGTGAGCAGACCTTAGTCTATAAGTCAAAGGGTCCCGGAGAAGCTCACCTTGCCACTGTCTTGGCTGACATCTGGGTGAACTATCTGGGCCTGGTCCTCACACTTGAATGGTCTAGCTGGGCCTGGTCTTCCAAGCATAGTTATCATATAGGATTGTTCTTGTCTGCTGGGAGGAGGTGACAACATACCAGTGTAAGTTTGTACGCCTGTTGCCAATTTCTCAGTTCATAGAATATTAAATATCCAAAGTGTTCATACCACATAAATCCCACATCCAAATATTGGGGTCACCCTCAATCCAGCATTCCTGTCTCCTATATTACCACGATTACTTACCTAAGACATGTAGTCAATGAGCATTCACCATTAGAGATGATGACACCCACTCATTCTTTTCCTCCCTGCCTTTTACGACCCATAATTTCTGATGTGAGATCCTACTAACCTCTCTGACCCATCCACGTGTCCATCCCACAAATTTCCCATGTGTTTATTCCATCATCTCCATCCTACAAATGTATATTATCTCACCAACATCTCCGTCCCTCCCACATGTCCATCTCACGTAGGTCTTCATCTCTCCTATGTGTACATCTTCGTCCCACCCATGTCCATTCTTTTGCACGTCTCCCTGTCCCACCCACGCCTTCATCTGTCCATTTCATCATGCCCATCCTATAAATGTCTCTATCCCACCCACCGTGTATCCCACCAATGTCTCCATCCCTCCCACGTCTTCATCCTACCTCGATCTTCATGCCACCCGTGTGTCCATTCTATTGCACACATGTGTATCCTACTGTCTCCGTCCCACCCATGTCTTCATCTGTCATGTGTCAGTTCCATCATTCCCAGTCTACAAATGTCTCCATACCACCCATATGTCCATCCCGCCTATGACTTTATCTCTCCTATGTTTCCATACTACTTACATCTTCATCCCACCCATGTGTCCATTCCATCATCTTCATCCTACAAATGTGTACATGCCACCTAAGTGTCCTTATCCACCAACATCTTCATCTGACATATGTCCATCCCACCCCAAATAACATTTCCAACCCACCAATGAAAAAAATCACAGCTAAAATAAATACCTGTCCCACAAGACATCCGCCATTAACTAGCAAACTGGGTTCACGGTCACAAGAATCTCTGAAACCTCTGTCCAATACAATTCTCTGATCTTTACTACACCCCAACCACAGCCACCAACTACATGGCTCAAACGAGGGAAAAGCAGGAAATGTGGCTTACAATAGGAGTGGATTGGGTACAAGGAGTGGCTCAGGGGGACATCTAAAAGGATATACAAGGCTGTCAATCGTGATATGTTCCTCAGGGGGGGAAGGTCCTCTGAACATCTTTTATACCAAGGCAGTAAGTCTTTATGGTAGGACAGGAAGTGATGTCACAAAAAATAAGAATTTCCTGGGGAGAAGCGAGTTGAGAGGAATTACACCAAGTAACCCCCCCCCATCCTATCTTGTTCATCCTTGTCCTGCTTATGGAGTCAGAATGTTCTCTTTATTTTGGAGGTGTGTGCTTTTTCCACCAATCACTTTTCCCTATATCTCCTAATCTCCCAGGTAGGAAAGGGGGAGTCTATATAAAGGGGACTGTAAACAACCAGCTATTACCTCTGGGCTCTGCTGCCTGGTCATAATTTGGGGGTCTGTTCCAAGAGTGTTCAGCAATAAGACCAAATCTTCCCATACAGATATGCCCTTCTATACA
This sequence comes from Pyxicephalus adspersus, assembly GCF_032062135.1. Taxonomy (NCBI): domain Eukaryota; kingdom Metazoa; phylum Chordata; class Amphibia; order Anura; family Pyxicephalidae; genus Pyxicephalus; species Pyxicephalus adspersus. The sequence continues at coordinate 59,199,381 of NC_092867.1, forward strand.
ATACTGCACCCAAGGAACCCCCTTATTTCCTCCGCAAGCACGGAGAGGACAGTAGAGGATGTACCCATAACAATATCGCATTCCAATTTCAGAATGATTGGCGAGAAACAAATAACGATATACAGGTTGACAATCGAAAATCCGGCCATCGATAATCCAGTTCCTTCAGTTTTCCAGCATGAATTTCAGAGCACATTTTCAATATAGGTATTGTAGTATACTGTTTGGCCACTAATGTTTTGATGGCGCTGTTTTCCAGAAACAGCTCTTAGGTCTTGCTTGCTACACTAAATACACGTTAGGACGTCCTTGCTGCCTGCTCCCTGGAACTGTGCCAGATGGTGCTGCAAGAGGAAGGCTGGCCTTAGGTCCAGGGGTTACTGGATATTTGAATGTCAACCTGTATTTATAATACAGATAAATCTATACCAGACCCGCAACTCTGTGCTCTGAGCTATTCACTAAAAAAAATTCCCCCCAAAGTTTAACACTGGACCTTTGGACCTTGTGTACAGAGTTATAATCTCATCTACAATTTGGTGCAGATGTGCCCCCCATTCTCCCCACTCAGGGCCAATCCAATACACTGCAAACACACCTCTGCTGCATTACAAGATAGAATGTGACGGAATCTCTGTCTGGGGAAAAGTCATGACTTGCATACGGTATGGGGCACTGAACTTCAGATCAGACTGGGGCAGACCCTTGACAAGCCAATATTGAGTTTCAGCACCTTCCGGTAAAACAAGTCTGTACAATATTTCTGAGGGACAACTTCCTGGTATGTTAAACTTACCAAACGTCCCTACTCTGGTGCGTCTCCAGTGCTTTCCTGGGAGCCTTAGCTGCTCTCTGGTAGTTCGTGTTATCTGATACACCTAGAACCTTTCCCATGAGACACATACAATACTTTGAAGTGATAGTTTTATCTGCTGTAAATGTATAAATATCACCCACAGCATAGAACGTCCCTGGGGTTACAGTTAGAACAGCCAGTCAGCGGGAGACATAAAATGGCCAGACTCCGGATTCAGAGAAGCCTCTACTTTGGGGTCAATTAGGAAAGTCCCAGGGGTGAGGATCTAAATTTTAGTCCCATGTGGATCCTCTGATGCGCCCTTAGCACTGACTTAGTGGTGAAGCTTTTGCTACAGTTGGGGCAACCATACGGTTTTTCACCGGTGTGCACTTTGTAGTGTGAGATCAGGTTGGACTTCCTGTTGAAGCAGCGGCCGCACTCAGCACAGCTAAAGGGTTTTTCCCCAGAATGGATCTTTCGGTGCTCATTTAGTGCTGACCTGACGATGAAGCAGCGGCCGCAGTCGGCACACACGAAGCGTTTATCACTGTGCAGTTTGGTCTGATGGCGCAGGAGCTGGGACTTGGCCATGTAACTCTCTCCGCATTCAGAACAAGAAAAGGGTCGCTCTCCTGTGTGATTCCGCCGGTGTATGACCAGGTAGCCACGGCTGGAGAAACCTTTGCCACACTCGGTGCACACAAACGGCTTCTTTCGGATGTGTGACCTTTGGTGGACAAAAAGATTAGATCTGGTGGACAGGGTCTTACCGCACTCAAAGCAAGGCCATCGTTTCTGGATGTTGTTGCTGGAGGCCGACTCCACCTTGATTTGAGCTGATATATATTGTCCATGGTGGGTGTAAAGTCCAGAATTTACAAAATCCCCCTCATCCCAAAGCACAGGCTCATCCTTAATATGTTTCGAGAGATGTTGGGAATGTTCCATCCAAATGTCGGACTCTGGGATATGTTCTTCTTTATCGTAAAGGGGTTCCTTCTTAACATGGATAGTTGTATAAGGTCTTCTGTCTGTAGATGACAAACTATCTTTGTACAGGCAGGGTGCCACCATAACATGATGAGACCTGGCCTGTGTGTGATCTGTATGTGGTAAAATGTCCGTATTTTGGAGACCTCGTTCCGGATTTGATGGGAGCGGTGATTTAACCTGACTGGATGAGGTTTGCTTGTGAAGAGTTAGGGGTGAGGCATCTTCTTGTGGGAGGCTTCCTTTTTCCTGGGATGTGGAATCCTCCAAGGAAATATGACATGTATACTGTGCGCAGTCCTGGGACGTATCATTTTCTGTATCTGTAAAAATCCCTTCTTCACTGGAAATAGAATCCTCCTGTCTCTGAATACCTGGGAGATCCTGGTCTCCTACCCATGCCGATTCCTCATCCACAGGTTTGCCTAAAGAAGACAAAGATAAAAGTTTGGTGCATAAAAGAAGGAAAAATAGAATCTATTAATCTCCTCCGCTCCCTCCATCTCCCCCCCTCTCCCTTTATCTCCTCCGCTCCCTCCATCTCCCCCCCCATCTCCCCTCCTCTCCCTTTATCTCCTCCGCTCCCTCCATCTCCCTTCTTCTCCCTCCATCTCCCCTCCTCTCCCCCCATCTCCTCCTCTCCCTTCATCTCCCTCCATCTCATTTTATCTCCTGCCTTGTACATCACAGTTTTTGAACCCGCTGACCATCAGACCTCCTTTGAGCTTGCTGAATATCCCAGTCACGACCCATGTCCATTAATAAAAAGTTGGGCCCCCACTATTCACCCATTCACACTGGGCAAACCCAAGGAATTCACCTGCATAGCAATCACCTCATCTCTTACCCGGTGATGTGAGGGTCTGGTGGTCCTCCATCATGACGTCCTTGTAGAGGTCCTTGTGTCCTTCTAAATACTCCCACTCCTCCATGGAGAAATAGACAGTGACATCCTGACACCTTATAGGAACCTGACACACACAATGATACAGTCACCATCCAGACACATCCCATAATAATCTCCCAGAATTCCCTGCTCACCTCTCCCGTCAGGAGCCCAATCATCTTATTGGTCAGAACCAGGATCTCCTTGTCATTGTCTCCTTTGGGTTTCAGGCAGTGAGGTGGAGGAACTGTAATGGCCACCTGGTCACCGGACTTCACGGGAGGGAAACTCTGCATCAGAATAGTAACAATGATGCCACATGACCTCTGTGAATTATTAGACAAGAAAGTGGTGTCATGTGACCTCCCAGAATCCTCCTCACCTCTCCGGTCAGCAGGTAGAGGATCTCCAGGGTCAGGTTGAGTATCCTGTAGGTGACATCATTGTGGTCCTTCTCCATCTCTATCAAGCACTGAGCTGGATAGGTATTATATGAGTGAAATGACAACCGATCGGTGACGGTGCTGAATTCTGATTGGCTCCCTGGCTGTAATTAGCACTAGGAGAGAATCCTGATTGGTGGTCACACTAGAGAATGGTGGTTGCAAGCTGATACAATGCACTGTACATTATAATGATGGGAGAACATAAATACATCCAAATATCATAGAAATAACCTCTCATTATGGAGAATTAGGCACAGATCCCTACCTGTGGAGCAGCCAATCAGGTGCTGGCTCTACAGCCCAGCTGCTGTCTGATTGGCTGTCCTGCTCTGATAGTAAGGAGGCCCTTGTGTGTGTTGATAGGGGTCCTCATGTCATTCTGTATTGTACAAACCCCCACACCCACCCAGCACCACTGACCTGCAGCCTACAGCCACTGACAGTGGGGGTCACTCTACTTCCGGGTCATGGCCAGCCCTCATCATTTGCGTTTCACGAAGCTTCCGCCTTCTGCAGGTCACGTGCGTTCCACAAAATGCAGCACTTCCGTCTTTTGGTTGCCACGCAACTTCTTCATAGTCAGCACAGGTGAGGGGCGGAGCTCACACCACCATCCTTCTCTCCAGCCAGGTTACACAACTAGGAAGTTGTTCTATTGCCCCGGAAGTAGTGACTTGCACCGGAAACAAGGTGGAACGCAAACACGGAAGTGGGTACCGGAAGTGGGTGTGGTGAAGGTGAATATCTTCCCCGGGCGGTGCGGATCAGGTTAGTATTTTATATTAATATATTTTATATTACCCCCCATTGTCACCCCCCCCAGGTGAAGGGTTGGGGTTAATGAACCTTCTAGAGACCATTTCACCACCAGACTCCGCCCACTTTTATTATTCTTTGGGGGGGGGGGTTATACCCATCTCCATATTAGTACAGGAGGGGGGGGGATAATGTCCTAGATACCCCCCCTCCATGGATACCTGTAATATGTCACTACCAGAAGTCTTATACTGCTCTGGCCCTCATTCCCAGGAATCTATCTGCATGGAGTTTGCAGGTTCTCCCTGTGTCTGTATGGGTTGCCTCCACATTCCATGCTGTTGGGTTAATTTTCTTCCCGCCATACATTGTCCTTAGACTGTAATAAAGACATCTGACTATGGGGGGGACTGTAAGCCCCCCCCCCCCCACGGACTTTGTACAGCGCCGTGTAATATGTCGGCCCTATATCAATACTAATGTGTAATAATAAAGCGGTCTCTGTGCTGTGCACTACTTCTCTTTGGTCACAAGATGTCCCCAGTCTTCCAGGATAGATGACACCCAGTTTAGTCATATTGGGGTCCTGGCCCCGCCCCCTCCTTCCACAGCAACACCCCCAGGGCTGCAAAGCTGGCCACGCCCTCTGCTCATGCATGTCCGCAGCTCAGGAAATTACTTTCTGCTTCTTCCTTCTAGATGTCCAAATGATGTGACTCCACCCAGGAGGGACATAGACTCTACAGCTCCACCCAGGAGGGACATAGGCCCCACCCACAAAGAACATAGGCCCCACCCACAAAGGAAAGAGATCCTGCCCAGGGTTCAGAGAAGGACGACACGGCCCCATCCGCCCCGGACAAAGATGAGCAGCTGCCTAGAAAAGGTCATTGAGAAGCTGACAGCATACAAGGAAGGAATGAGACCTGCCAAGGATAACAAGGTAGAACCCGGCTCAGGTGAGGACAGAGATCTCAGCGACGCATGTTCATCCACAAATGGCACCCCAATGCATGTTAAAAGGGAACCCTTCCTATACGAAGGAGGAGCTGTGCCAACCATTTACCCCTCCACCCAAATTAAAGAGGAACAGCGGCCTCATGACAGCAGGAATTTGCAGGAAATGTTCCCACCTATGGAGTACATACAGTACAGGTCTGTCCATATTAAGGAGGAACCCCGAGAAGAAGGAGAGGTCCCTTCCTACTGCTCGCAGCTGAAAGATGAATCCTCCCAGAGGGAAGATGACCGCAGAATTATGTTCTCAGCTTTCCCCATGTCCTACCTTCCCCAGCACACCCTCTTCTCCTGTGGGGAGTGTGGGAAGGCTTTCACCCGGAGGACCCACTTCCTGTCTCATCAGCGGGCACACGTGGGGGAGAAGCCATTCTGCTGCTCAGAATGTGGAAAATGCTTCTCTCAGAGGTCGTATTTTGTGTCCCATCAGAGGATTCACTCCGGGGAGCAGCCCTTCTGCTGCTTCCATTGTGGCAAATCCTTCCGGATCAAAAGCAGCCTTAACAAGCACCTGAGGACCCACCAAGCGGAGAACCCTTTTACCTGCCCCATGTGTCATAAGAGTTTCATACACCGGGGCCACTTCCTGGCCCACCAGCGGCTCCACGCCGAGGAGAAGAAGTTCTCCTGTTTGTTATGTGGGAAGTCCTTCATCCACCATGGACACTTCCTGGCTCACCAGAGGAGCCACACGGAGGAGTCTCGCTTCTCATGCCCTCACTGCCACAAGTCCTTCATCCACCAGGGGCACTTCTCTGCCCACCTGCGGGTCCACACCGGGGAGAAACCCTTCACCTGCCAGGACTGCGGCTGCAGCTTTAGTACCCACCACAACCTGGTGGTCCACCAGAGGCTCCACGCAGGCTCCTCCTTTACTTTCCTGTAAGCTCTGCAGGAAGCAGTGACTGTTTATGCTGGCTGCTCCGGGATCCGGCTCATCACACCTGGACACCCATTTAGGGAGTGGCACCCCTGAGCCTGCCTCCCCTTTCCAGGGCCACACATTATCTGTGAGAACAATGATAAGCTATATCGACACACTGACCTCGGCACGGACCCCTTTATAAAACCCTTCTGGGGGTATTTTTGTTCCCTGTTACTTAGGCCAGCCATGTTGGTCACATGATCTCTCTCCGCTCTGAGTGGTCTGTAAGCACCCAGACCTTGACCCTCGACTGACGCCTAATTTTATAGAGGACGCCCCCAACTTTGAACCTTGAGGAGCTCTCCGAGGAGCTTCGTATATATCTGGCTTTCTGCTGGACGTTCTCTGAGGAAGGGTCTCTGATGCCCCGTCCCAGTCACACCTTGTATGTCATTGGGACAGGAAGTGATGAAAATCTCCCTGTTAGGGTGCACAGGTAAAATGTATTGCCTGATACAAATTGCAACTCTTCCCCACATCAAAGACCTTATAAAATTTGAGATGGAGTTGGGTTTTAAAGGGACACTAATGAGAAAATACCCCTTTCCCCCCACCAGCCTACCTGTACTACCTCAGTGCCCCCTTCCTCCTGTGCCCCCCATGGCAATCCCTGACACTTCCAGGTAGGTGACCCCTAGCACCCTATTACAAGACATTGTCACATGATGGAGGTCACACCACTCCTCTTGGTCACCGGCACTGCTGATGGAAGCGGGACATAGACAAGTGACAGGGCCTCTTTCTCATTATATAACGGCCATAACAGGTGCATGATTGGTAATAAATATTTAAGGCTTATTTTAATTCCATATACGTAAAATGTATGTGAATATATAAAACGTGCTCTGTGGGGTGCCTTGTTTTCAAAGAAAGACTAATAGATCTTATAAAAAGGAAAGGTTTATTTACAGCTTAGGTTATTATATACATATAATTTATTAGACAAAAGGAAAGAAGGTAAAGGGTATATAGGAAGGGGGCAGAAAGGGGTCCAGCTCTAGCACATGGTGATTCTCACTCCACCATACACATTAAGGTTTTCTCTCCTTGAACCCCTCTGCAAGCCCAGAGCAGATCACATTGTTCATTCATCCTTGGTCAGGTGTTGATGAAGAGGTCTCACTGATTGTCCTTGTCCCAAGCTGGAGATTGCTACCACCGGCCCCAGGAAGACTAAAGCAATATTAAACTGGTTTGGGCAGGAACTACCACCAGGTGGTCAAACTGGCCAAGGTGTTACTGATCCTCAGGCATCCACTCATGGAAGATCAATCATTATCTCTTCTCCGCAATCCCTCGATGGTTGTTTTAGGGACTGCATCTGTCTCCGCAGATAACGAGGTTTACAGCTTGTTTTTAAGATGGCAGAATCATCCTTACATACAAGTCATATTCATATCAATTTTGGTCACAGAATAGCATCGAGGGGGTCAAAGTATTTTCAATAACACCCAAAGTTCTTACTGAGCCAATAGCAAGCATTGCTGATGATGTCACTACACAAGTTGTTCTCCACACCTGACCTCATTATTGTTCCTAAATCTCCAAATGGAACCACAATATGTAAATAAAACAGTGATGACCCCAAACTTCTGTGTATCCCATTCTCCTTCATTCCACCTGTTCTAAGTGTTACATATCATTATATGACCAGGTCTATGTCACCCTCTCCAGGTGATGGGGTTCAGGGGTCCCCAGTGAAGGGTCGGGTGATCCTCCATTACACAAAGACATTGCAGGCAATTGTGCTCTTCCAGCTTTGTGGTCACAGTTTGGTAAAGACTCTTTTTTGCCCCCCCCCCCCATTACTGTGCCCCAGGGTACAAAGCCCCCCCATAAAGATGTGGGGTCACCAGTTTGGTGTGGAGGAACTTGAATGTCCCACACAGAACTCTGACCTCAATCCTACGAAACACATTTGGGGTGAATTGGAATGGTGAGCCAGGTCTTCTCCAACATCAGTACCTGACCTCACCAAAGGGGGCAAATCCCCACCATCAGTACCTGACCTCACCAATGCAGGCAAATTCCCAACATCAGTACCAGACCTCACCAATAGGAGGGGATCCCCACAGGCACCCTCCAAATCATGAGGAAAGTGCCTCAGAGGATCCTTCACTCTTGGATTTTGTGAAAATTGGACCCCATGTTCCCTTCCTAACTAAAATATTGAACATGGGGGGAATCTGTAAACCCCTTTAGTTGTAATGACCCAAATACTTTTCTATTATAGCATAAACAGAAGTATGTACAGCAAGGGCCCCCAACTGCAGTCCTTGGGGGCCACACACAGGCTGGATTTCGGTGACTCTTTGTAATCTATTTTGTACTTTACCAACATTGTATGCTGATCCTGGCTTTGGTGGACTGGAGTTGAGAACCCTACCAGTGTACAATTACACCTCCATCTACTGGTAGCATGTGAATATAAAGAAATAGAGTGAATATTGTGTCATGCCCAGAGTACGGGGAAGCTGAAATGGGTGCAGGAATGGACAGATATCTCATCCAACCTTCAGAATCTCAATTAAATCTCCTTGGTACCTCAATGATAGAAGGGGGTCACAAGTGTGTTTTAAGCGTGAGAGATCCTAAAAGCCAACAGCTTATATCATGTACGTATCAGTGACTATGGAGGAGAATAATAAAACCCTAGGTGGTGCGTCCAGGACCGGCAGGAAGTCATTGACTGGTTTTCTCACAGTTTGGTGTTTGTTTCCCTTGCAGTACATATCAACTTCCCTTCCCACCACTCCATCCATCAGAAGACAAGAATGGGAACTCTGTAGAACCTACACAGGGCTGAGAACCTTTTCCACTCTCATGTGACAGCTGTAGGTGTTACATTGAAGGGTAGAGGTCACATCGAAGGAGTGAAAATTGCCCCCTTGGGGTTTGTTCCTTTTATTCTGCTGCTTTCTCCATCAAATACACATCTTGAATACCCATCATCAGGATGATTGGTAGTCAGAGCACAACTAGGAAATGGCCGCAGCCATCTGATAGCTGGGTCGCGAGAGCATAAAGGTCAGCGGTCCCCAACCTGTGGTCCGTGGACCCCACATGGGATGTACCAGCTAGAGCCATGGACCATGTCTGCTGTATGCAACGCAGGCTCAGGGCGGTGGGCAGGTTGTGTCTCTGGGATTGAGTCTGCAATGGCAGAGTGGGCGGGTTCTGGTTCATGACGTCACTCTGGGGGAACATGGAGGAACCCGAGTGACACACGGCTGTGTCCGTAAATTAAGTGGTCTATGATGTCCAAAAGGACCATTGCAATACAGGACCAGAATATTCAGACAGAACATTGTTCAGTGGCTGCCCACACGGTGCGTGATTCATCGGTATTGGGACCTCACTAAAATGTTCAATGATTCTGGTTCACTTGTGTTATAGAACCTTCTGAATGGCGAGCTTACAAGAAACAGCCATAGCCTCCTGGGAACTGGAGTCTTCCTTATGTTCCAGTAAGTCACATGACATGAGGAGGAGGTGTGCCACACATAGCCAGAAGTTCGAGGCACAGCTACAGAAGATCTGGAAAGATTGAGAAATGATAATTAAGTCACATGAAAAAAGCTTAATTGGTAACTTTTGTCCTCATGGCTTCTGTCCTTTGGATGTTGCTACCCCTAGTTGATTCGGACATGGCGGTTGAGTGTATACTTCTGTCCAAAGCTCTTGGCACACTGGGTACAGAGGAAAGGTCTCTCTCCTGTGTGAAGTCTTTGGTGTAGGATGAGGTTCTGATGGAGGGTGAAGCTCTTGCCACATTCTTTGCAGGTGAATGGCTTCTCACCAGTGTGAGCGCGCTGGTGGACAATGAGGTCGGCTTTCCGGGTGAAGCTTTTTTGCACTCGGCAGGAGTAAAGTTTCTCTCCAGTTGTGGATCCTCTGGTAAAGGACCAGATTTTGATGGATGCTGAACCGCTTCCCACACTCTGAACACGGATGGGGCTTTTCTCCAATGTAGACACGTTTGGGGGACCAGGATGTCGTGCCTTCCGAGTAAAGAACTTGCTGCTCTCTGAGCAGGGGAATGGCTTCACTCCTGAGTGGATCTTCTGGTGTTTGACCAGCTGTGATTTGTTGGTGAAGCTCTTGCCACAAACTCTACATATAAAAGGCTTTTCACCAGTGTGTAGGCGCAGGTGAAAGACAAGGCTTGAATGGGTTATGAAGCTGGTGGCGCACTCGGAACAGATGAAAGGTTTCTCTCCAGTGTGGATTTTTTGGTGAGTCACCAGACGGCACCTCTTGGATAAGCACTTGCCACAGTCATTGCACTCATATGGCTTCTCCCCTGTGTGAGTATGCTGGTGGGTCACTAATAGGGATTTCTGGGAAAAATGTATTCCACAAATAGAGCAGGAGAAGGGCTTCTCACCAGTGTGCACCCGCTGGTGCTTCATGTAGACGGATTTGTGGGTGAAGCACTGCATTCAGTGCATTGGTATGGCTTCTCCCTAGTGTGGCCCCGGCAGTGCAGGACGAGGCTGGTCTGAGTATTAAAGCGTTTATCGCACTGTGTGCAGGCATATGGCTTCTCTCCCGTGTGAATCCTCTGGTGGGTTATGAGATTGGACTTTAGAGAGAAGCACTTTCCATAATCAGGGCAGGAGACAGGCTTTTCACCAGTGTGGACCCTTCCGTGAATGACCAGCTGGACCTGTTGACGAAAGCCTTTGTGAGAGTAGCGGCAGGGATATAGTCTCTCTCCCAGGTGGGTCCTCTGGTGCACCTTGCACTGAACCTTCTGTAGGTCGCACTTCCCATTCAAGGAGCAGAAGTGCTGGTTGTCAGTGTGGTTCTTCTCGTGGATCAGCAGTCGGGCCTTTTGGGTAAGGCGTTTGCCGCAGGAGATGCAGGCAAAAGACTTGTCACCTTTGTGGGTAATATCAACGAATGACTTCTGGGAGAAAAGCTTCTCGAAGTAGGAAAAGGGATATGGCTTTTGTTGGGTGACACGTTGCTCCTTCCTCATGAAGCACTTGCTGCAGTACCCACAGGGGAACGGCCTCAGTCCTGAGTGGATTTGTGATTTGTGTTGGAATAACCTCATACAAAGGGAGCACAACAATGACTCCTCGTCATTAGAGTGCGTTGTTCTGGATGAGGCCTCATCTGTGAAGTCCTCCCCATCCTCAGACTCCTCTTTCACATGTACAGGGGTGATGCTGGATTTTCATCTTGGCGGGGTTCAACATCTGCTGTAGTCCGGTGAATGGCATACAAAGGGCTTTCCTCCCTAATGTGAGTGGAAGGGCACCACAGGAAATCTGTCATTGCATCCTATTCCTGCAGGAGGGGCTCCATCTGGATGTGGGAAAGACCATCTGTCTCTGTTGGGTGGAATTCCTCCTTAATAATTATCAGAGCTCTGATTTCAAAGTTAGGGATCTGATTTTCTTTAGGTTGGAGATCTCTACTAGAGACAAGAATGCCTGTATATTGGGGAGACGGGTCTTCTCTGGTGGAAGCTGGGTTGGCATTCTGAACAGGTGGTGGTTGGGTTTGGTCTGCAGGATCCTCCTTTATATCTGGATGACCATACCTGGTAGCAGCAGTCATGGGGGCTTGCAGGAGGGTGGCTCCTCAGCCATTGAATATAATAGGAGAAGTTCCACCTTAATCCGAAGTGACCCTGTGTGATTGGTGCTGCAGTCACATGTGGGTGGGGTTTGGGAAGACTTTGCAATACTCTGGTCTTTGCTTGCAGGAGACAATGGGGGGTCAAATAGCCCAACTGGTGCTGCCATCTTCCCGGCATCTAAAAGAAGTACAAAATAAGAACTCAGAGGGAGCCTCCCATAAGAAGAGGGAACAGGTACAAGGGGAGGGGCTCCTAATCAGATCACCAGAAAAACAACTGCCATCGGCAGTCACATGACAAGATGGTTATTTATTGTCCAACATAGCTATTATCACCTCCTTAAGGGGGCAGAGAATTGTGTTGTATATGGGGAAAGAAAACAGCAAATATTCAGGAAGGTCATGAATGAGGTCAAAGAAAGGTCATGGGGTAATAGGAAGGTCATGAATGGGGTCAAAGAAAGGTCATGGGGTAATAGGAAGGTCATGAATGGGGTCAAAGAAA
>NC_092867.1:59211368-59221167 GCF_032062135.1 Pyxicephalus adspersus
GAATGGGGTCAAAGAAAGGTCATGGGGTAATAGGAAGGTCATGAATGGGGTCAAAGAAAGGTCATGGGGTAATAGGAAGGTCATGAATGGGGTCACTGTCCACCAGGCTCTGTTGCCCCCCATTGTTGACTTTGGAGACCCCAGTGCACCCACCCATGTGCTACCATAAGTTAAAGGTTGTAGAATGACTTCTTGTAAATAAACACAAATGGAAACCTAGGGTGGGGGTAGGGAAGTTGCCCTGGCTGGGTGAATTGACCAGCACAATCAGTTCTTATTGTAGACATTGCAGGGTTCAGCCAATTGTTTTTATTGGAGGAGAAGTAAAACAGTCCCCCCCCCCCCACACACACACATCCAAGGAACATTTTCACAGATGGTATGGCCCAACAAAGCCCTCCCCCTTATCACAGACCCTCCAACATCCTCTCACTCACCTACACAGCAGTCTCTTTGTACTGCGGATGCTACAATGGAGATATATAGTGAAGTGGAGGGTGTCCTATGAGATAATCTTACTTTAGGAATGCGTACTACCCGCTGATTGGGCGCGCATCTCCTATCTTTTTCTGTGGGATTCTGCTTCAGCGTGATCTACCCGGGAGTGGGCGTGCCCTGTGTGCCCCGCCCACCTTGTATGGTGAGATAACCCCGCCCACCTTGTGCTGTGAGATAACCCCGCCCACCTTGTGCTGTGAGATAACCACGCCCACATTGTACTGTGAGATAACCCCGCCCACCTTGTACTGTGAGATAACCCCGCCCACCTTGTGCTGTGAGATAACCCCGCCCACCTAGTACAGTGAGATAACCCCGCCCCTCGTACAGCAGCAGCATGAGAGCTGTGTCTGTGTCCATGCTGCTGTCATTACCCCAATGTGTACCCCTTCATGTCTCCCACACCCATTGTTGTATAAACTTGAAATTTTCAGGGTACACAGGGGACCCCGAGAGCTGATACTAAACGTAACTTCAGCCCCCTGAACATAACACATTGCCAGATACAGGTTCTCAAACATAAAATCCTAATAACAATCAGGGATCTTTTCTCATTAACCTAGGGGTGTTCCCATTAAAATCCTAATAGGAATGGGAAACTTGAGGGAAACCTAAGTAAAAATAATGGTAAAAAAAAAATTACTGGCCCATGGCATGTGGAACTGTATTTGTCAAAAAAAAAATGCCGATATTACTGCGCATGTGTGAGATCTCCATCTTTCTTTTTTTAATGACAGAAAAGTCTCTCCTGCACATGCCTGTTATCTAATCCCGATTCGTGTCATGCGTATCCCAGAAGGCTCAGCGCTCACATTCAGTCTTTACTGCCGCGGCAGTAATCACAAAAGGGGAGGGGCTTTGCCTTTTTGTGTTTCCAAAACCAAAAAAAAGGGTTATCTAACCTTTTATATAAAATGAGGCCCCCTTCCTCATGCCATGGAACCCTGCCTAGGGGGAAGGGCCCGGTACTGCTCACTGCAGACGCTGCGGGGCGAGGGACTGAGCGACTGCCGGGTGACTCATAGCTGGACACTTACCTTGTCTGTGGGAGCCAGTGGGAAACACTTTTTGTCCACAATCCCCCCTCCCAATTTAAAATGTTATACCCATCATATCATGCTACCCTGTCACACATAGCTACCCCCTCACCCTCTATGAACCCCAATTTCTCTGTGATATCTCGCTATAGATGGAAAATCCGGGCCCCGGTACAAAGAAGGTGTGTGGGCCCTTATACCATATTCTACTCACATGTATGTGTATATATTAATTTTTATTTCTAACAATTGGATTATTGTGGATTGATACATTTAGATAAGTATGTATAGGTGTAAATGTAACAATAAAGTCTGTTTATAGTCTCGAATCTCTCGATAACGTAGACAATAAGGCTCGCAATGTCAGTGGGTCCTTTATGCTACAATTACAGCATTTACAGGGAACTTTACCTGTGGAATTATTTCTTCCAGTCCATGATGAATCAGCGTGGCTAGTGTCCTGTTATATTCTTCCTCCCGGGATTCGGTGGAAAAGCAAGGAGGAGTAATCCCAGCAATAAGTTTGAAGCTAGGAATGAACACGTGAGACCACTCGTCACTTTCACAAGTTTTTGTTCGTTGAATCTTGAATTCACCGTAATATGTCACTCAAAAGTATTTTTTTTTGTGTAATATACCTTTATTAGTTTTAATTAAACATATAACACAACAGACAGAACATAGAAAAAACAAAAGAAAAAAAATACAATGTAGGCATAGTATTCGAGGACCAACCTAAAAATTGCAATATATAAAAATTGTTACAAGCAAAGAGTGCAAACTAGGAGGTCACCGGTACTGCTTCCCAGTGCACAAGAAGACTGATATGTCGGCATACATATGCATATAAAAATACAAACAAAATTCTGTATCCTGACATTATAGCCCAATAACCAAATAACAGAACAAAATGGACAACATTCAATCCCAAGTAAGTGGGGGAAGGAAGGGTATAGGGGAAGGGGGAGGGAGGGAGGAAGGGAGGGGGCAAAAGGGAAGGAATAAAATAAAAAAAAATCTAAATCAGAAGATGCCACAAATGAGTACAGTATCAGTGTCATGGGTTTAATCGCCTGATGTTATAATACGCTGATAACAACCATTATATGAGGTACCTACGGAAGTGAGGGGATTCCTTGTACCAGTCCCATGCCGACCAAGTAAGTTTAAATTGTTCCATCCTATCATCATCTACTGACACTAATTGCTCCATGGCTCGGATTTTTTCGGCTAACTAGTCTGTAATGGCTGGAGTTACAGCTTGTTTCCAGTACCTCGGGATAAGCATTCTGGCAGCTGTAAGAAAGTGGCAAAGCACACTTCACTTAATGGCTTTAACCAAGCCCGGAATCATGGACAGCAAAGCAACCTTTATTTGGTTATTTTGCATATTGGAGCCGGTACAATCGTTTTTTTATAATCATTTCCCAAAAACAGTATATCATTGGGCATGTCCACCAAATGTAGATCATGGAAACTCTATGTGTGAGGCAACGCCAGCATTGATCTGATATGGCGGGAGAGATGCCATGGTGGTCTGCCGGACAAAAGTACCACCGCGCTAATGTCTTATAATTAGTTCTTGTGCCTTACAGGTGAGCGTGAGCTTGTGCGTAAGAGTGAAGGACTTCTCCCAGTCTTCTGCAGATACTACCATGCTCAATTCAGAATCCCAATATCGTGTGTATACTGGGGTGCCCGAAGAGGCTTCCCTGTTAAGTAGATCATAAAGTAGTGAAATGACGTGAGTGGGTGGTGAGGGCGACTTCAACAATGCCTCGAATATGGTCAAATCTCCGGACAATGGAGATGTGTCTGGGAGCGAGGATACGTATGATTGTATCTGCCTTTATGTAAACCAAAAATCATGGTACTGCTGGTCGGAGCCTGGGTTGAATATATAGCAGGTATCCGGCCATTATGTAGTATACCTCCCAGGTAGCGATCATCCGGCAATGACCAAATCACGAAACGCTTATCGAAGAGAGGTGTCATAAAACCCGGGCGTGTAGAAACACGACTGCACGGATAAGGTTGTCCCATAAGTGTAGAAGATCAGATGTGAGACCAGGAAGAGGAGGGTTTGTGCCAAGGAATTTGCGATCTACCCAGGGAAGAGACCTCAAATCTACTGCAGAAGGAGTGTCTTCCAACAAAACTCAGAAATACAGAAATAGTCCTCCATACAAAAATTAGCCAGTTACACAACTCCACTCTCCATGCCTCATTTTACAAAGTTACAGCTAGCAGAGGAAAAGGCAATCCCCTATACAGCAATGTCTCCAATCGCTACGACCCCTACACTGTCCATGTGAGGGGAAGCCTCAGCCTCTTCACATTTACCAATAGTTGGAGCCTCTAAAGACTTAACCTCTTCATACTCCCACTTATCCTACACCTCTCATGTCTTTTCACAGTTGCAGACTAGAGTCAAGCTCAACCGGGTCTTCTTTCCCCGCTGATTCCGCCAAGCCCGTTCCCTTGGCTGTGGTTTCGCTGGATAGTAGGTAGGGACAGTGGGAATCTCTTCATCCATTCATGTCTCCAATAGCTACAGCTTCTACACTGTCCATATAGGTGATGGCCTCAACCACTAATGCCGTCCTTGCTCCGTCTCAGGGCCCACCGCCTCCTCCTCATGCTGTAACTTCTGCCGCCTGCCCAGTACCCAGCTTTGGATGCCAGTTACCAATGCGGTCCACACTCCTGAGAGGCCTATATACCTTGTAACAGAGCTATGTAGCTGGCTAATTTTTTGTGTGTATTGTACTCTGAAGCCTGTGTATGGCTTGTAATGGAGCAGTGAAACCTGGTGGCTAATTTTTGGACCGGAGTAAACCCCTCGTGCCCCTCTGTGCCTCTACACGGAGACCATATAAAATCCGGCATGTTCCCTTGACCGCCCCATAAAATGGCCTTGTTAGCAACATAAAAAAAGTCTTCCTGATTTTGTTCTTGCCTTGTACAGTGTTGTGTAGAGCTGGGGGAGTCTTGATATGTCTTATTAAATGTATTTATAGGCTGTAATAGCTCTACACAGTCCAGAACAATAACCCAAATTTTCCCCTATTGACTTTAATGGTGTTTGAATTCGACGCTTGATCACCCGAACAATATAGGCGTATTCGAGCGAATAGCTGACGAATCAAATAGTGAGCTATTCGACCAACAATAGACCAACCCTATATATATATGGGATGTCCAACTGCCAAAAAAAAAAACAAACATCCAATTTTAACAGACTGCTAAATGCAAGATAATTTGTATCACCTGTGCGCTAAACTTTGAGCATATATAAGAGTGTGTTTTAGCTTGCTTTTCCCTTTTGTCTTTGTCTTCTTGGAGGGGCTGTTGTTTTGTGTGTTATCCTAATCTATGTTGCTGCATTTGATACTTTGCTTACCATTTAGCATAATAGCTTCTTTTGTTTTTGTAACTTTGAATGTTTTAATGTCTATTGTGCAATTTTGAAGTCAATTTTAATGCTATGGTTATTGTGTTTGTGGCCATTTTGTTTGATTGCACAATTCTGCCCTTATTACCACTTTTCAATGTTTGTCCTGCATAAATATTTTCTAATTCAATTTTTCACCCTTGATAGGGCGTTGCATATTGGTTTGGTAAGTATTTTTGGAATGCAATATTTGTTGGACCATTTTTAAACTATTTTGGCATTACATGGAAGTGTGGGTTTACATGTGTTTTGTTTGTTCTTCTAAATTATTTTTTTAAGTAAATTTAGAGGTGTGTGTGTTTTTTTTGTGACCTTTTAGCAAATGTTTCTTTTGAATAAAGTTGTTTGTAAAATGTTGTTGTTTGTTTTTTGGGGGTTTGTTGTTATGTGATCTCCTTTCCAATCTCCTAGGACACACAGTTTAAAGAGACAATTGTGATTGTTTGTGGAAACACCTAAATAATGCATACACTCCACTATTTATCAGCATTAAGTTAAGCAACAACACAACATCTGTTCATTTCTAAGAGTGCGAGACCCTGCCTGGGTCATGTGGACAGGTGTGTGTGAGAATACAGATTAGAACTCCCCTATCCTTGCCGAGGCTGTTGTTGCCACATGTGAACAGCTGTGTGATAAAGGAGATCAGATCTCCCCTGTCCTTGCTGAGGCTCACTTGTCCCCGCATATGATAATACTGTTCAGAACTCACCTGTCCTTGCTGAAGCTCAGGTGCTCCCCTATGTGGAAAGGTGTGTGTGATATTACAGAATAGAACTCCCCTGTCCATGCTGAGAAGTCCCTCCCCCATGTTGACAGGTGTGTGTGAATATACAGATCAGACCTCTCCTGTAGTTGCGGAGGCTCAGTTGCTCCCCCATGTGGACAGGTGTGTGATAATACAGATCAGAACTCCAATGTCCTTGCTGAGGCTCAGTTGCTCTCCCATGTGCATAGATGTGCGAGTGACAATAGAGACTCTCTCTTTGAACTGGAGGTGACTATGGCCCTATTACATCAATCATGCTGCAATATGTGACCCCCCCCCCCACCTCTCCCATTTTACTTATCACTCTGCTGTAACTCCTCCTTCTATAGTAATCATACTGTGCCCCCCCCCCCTTCCCCTGTATACAGGACTTTAATTGTTTTCAGAACATAAAGGAAAGGACCTGCTGTGCTTCCCCCTCATATGTTTTGTTAGGGTGGGGGCTGAAAATTGTTCCACACCCCACTTTCCCCAGCCCATACATTGTGGTTGCCTCCTGTGACCTGTCTGTGGTTCTGTATCTCCCACAACAGGAGGGTTATCACCTCTCTAAGTTATAAAAACAAACAAGAAATAAAGATATAAATTTATTACATCTACCTGTCATGGTCTGGTTACATCTAATAGCTGTTTAGAGACAACCAATCACAGCTCTTCCCTCCGCTGTCCAGCTACACCTTCACAAATTCCATGTCCGATCTCATCCAAACCAGACGAGGATCGGTTCCTATCAGCCATTTCACACTGGTTTCACCTCATGGTTTCTTTTAGTAGTGACTTGATATCAGAGCCAATTGTGCCCCCTCGTCCTCATGGGCTGTTCCCAATCAACTCCTGAATGGAGGCTCCTCCTATTGGTGGAGCAGACTCTTACTCCAGAGATGGTGGTAGTAAGGTTGTAGTGGTCCATCATACCCTTTCATACTCTGGACAGTCAAATGTCTCCTGCCCAATGTGGGCAGACTGATGGGCCAGGAGAAGTCCACGCTGCCTAAAGCCCTTGCCGCACTCCACACACTTGAAATTCTTATTGTCCCCCCGGTGCTCCTTTTCATGTCTGGTGTACTGTGACTTCTGAGTGAAGCATTTCCCACACTCCAAGCAGGAGAACTGCTTGTCTGCTTTGTGGCAGGCCTGGTGGCGGATGAGCTGGGTATAATGGACAAAGAGCTCCCCACAGTCAGGACAGGAGTATGGCTTCTCCCCGGTGTGTACTCGTTGGTGTTTGATGAGGTTGGAGCTGGTGCTGAAGTATTTGCCGCACTCAGAACAGTAGAAAGGTTTCTCACCGGTGTGCACCCGCTGGTGGATGGTTAGCGTGGTTTTTCGATTGAAGCTCTTCCCACACTCGGTGCAGGTGAAGGGCTTCTCTCCAGTGTGGCTCATCTGGTGGATGGCCAGGTGAACATACTGGTTGAAGCATTTGCCACAGTCAGCACAGGTAAATGGTTTCTCCCCTGTGTGGGTCCTCTCATGGATGAGGAGCTGTGATTGGTAGGAGAAGCTCTTCCCACAGTGAGAACACACGTGTGGCTTCTTATTCTTGTGGACAGGTTGGTGATCATCAAGTTCCCGTTTACTGGTGAAGTGATCACCACACTCATGGCACCGAAAGATCAGCCCCACAGTATGAGAAGCTGTAAAGTTTGAGTCATATGGAGAGTTACAGCTCATGACCTGACCTCTGACCTCCTTTGTCTTGGAGAAAGGTGAGTACATGCCGTGAGGTGGAGCTGAGGGAAGGTAAGTCTCCATGATGTCTTCTTCAAATGAATCAGTCTCCTCGTTAGGAAGACGTAGAGCTGCCTTGTCCATTTCTTTGTCCTCCTCTGACAATGGCTCCTCCTTAATAATAATAGAAGTGTACTCTAGGTGATCTGAGGGTGGGAAATGGTCTACTTCCTGCACAATTCTTCCCGTATCCTTCATAGAAACTAAAGAATATTCATGAGGCTGTGTGAGTGATGACAGGTAACCTTGTGGGAGATCTTCACCTAAGCCATGTTCCTCTTTACCATAAGAGGGTACAAAATGTAAGTGGTTGTTGGGCAGAGGAACCTCCATGAGGGTGGGATGGCTTTTGTTATCTAAGCTGGGCTCCTCTTTACATTTCATAGGTTTATGTCCTGTATGAGCTGAGGGTAAAGAAGTGGCACCATGTGGAGGGTTGTCATAGTGGGATCCCCCTCCCTCAGAATACCCATGCTCCTCAGACTTCATCTGACCTGGCCCATTCTGTGTCTGAGCTGTGGTGGGGTTGGGGTCTGTCAGAGTTCGGGGTTCCTTTTTTATTATTTCGGGTTGACAATCCAGAGGAGGATCATCCTGGATACCTGAGAAATAAAAACAGTCTTATTCAGACTTTATTACACCTCATCAGGATAGACAGATGGTGAATCCTATTGTGTGATGTTTAGAGAGGAACTCTTAAGGAAGAGACTTTTTCTATTTATTGTGGGGGAGGGGTTCTTAGTCATATATAGATCTCAGGTGCACATATTTGTACAATTGAATCAGAACTTCCTGTTTTTGGTCATTTCTCAGAGTGAGCAACATGCACATTGGTTTAATTGAACATCTATGGAAGAGCTGTGTGAAGTCTGGACCTATCACGGTTATTAGGTGTGGTGTGATGGCTACTTGAAGATGCTACAAAACTGATAGACTATATGGCTCAAAGAATAATAATAACCTTTCCAAAGATGGGGTTTAGGGGTGCCCAGTAGGGAGTTCTGGTAATCTCCCATCATACAATGACATTGTAGACAATTGTGCTCTTCCAGTGGTCAGTTTGGTGAAGACCCCATTCTGTTCCCCACAACTGTGCCCCGGGGTACAAAGCCAGCTCCCCAAAGACATGGGGTCACCAGTTTGGTGTAGGACAGGGGTGGGCAACCTCTGGCCTTTATTCCAGATACGGCCTAGCCGGTAGTTTGTTCCAGCCTAATTTCGGCCAGGGGGAGTTAGGCCAGAGCTCCAAAACCGCATGTTGCTCTTGAGCCTCCTCTTTCTGTGGCTCCCCTATTTACCGCAGCTGGCGTTAACACTTCTGCCACCGGGGTAAATAGGTAAAGCCACGGAAAGGCGCAATGCATACAGAGAAGACGGATTTCCATTCAGGGGGTGTTCCTGGGGGAGCGGAGCCATTAGTGCGGGACTCGAGAGAGAGAGTCCGGCCTAGAGTGCTCCTGCCCAACCCTGAAATTCTCTGCTGTGGATGAACTCGAGTGTCCTGCAAAGAGCCCTGACCTCAACCCTACTGATCACTTTTGGGGTGAATTGGAATGGTGAGCCAACATCATTACCTGACCTCATCAATAGGGGGCAAATCCCCACCATCAGTACCTGACCTCACCAATGGGGGGCAAATCCCCACCATCAGTACCTGACCTCACCAATGGGGGTAGATTTTTAATTGACTTTCTGGACATACTGTATGCACCAAGCTCTATTTGCAGATGACAACGTGTGCACACTTCTAGCATTCTCCATATCAGCTGATCCGTTGGTCTGCATGACACGAGAACACCAACCATTCTTACCAAGTGATGGGCCATGGTAATCAGTGGCGGATCTCCCGCTCAGCTCCTTCTGTTCCTCTATGTAATCACAAACCTAAATAACACATAAACAATGAAACAGTACCCATCCAAACATCCCACAATTATCTCCCAGAATTCCCTGCTCACCTCTCCTGTCAGCAGCTCAATCACATGATTGGCAAGTTCTTCAATCTTCTCAGGTTTTAGGAACTGAGGTCTGAAAACTGCAGAGAGGTTCTTCTGTAGGACATAATCCTACAAATAAAAAGATGAAAATAGATATCCCATTTACACAGCCAACGATCCGCACATCTCACACGTCACATGGCCAACAGCCAGTAAGGTCTGGGTACTACTATTAGAGTCATAAGAATATGTTGGCGCTATATAAATCCTGTTTATTAATAATAATAATAATATTAATAATAATGTGACCTACCAGAATCCCCCTCACCTCTCCGCTCAGGAAATATTAAGTCATGTGACCTCCCACAATCCC
>NC_092867.1:59222563-59241571 GCF_032062135.1 Pyxicephalus adspersus
TTATTAGAGTCATGTGACCCCCACAATCCCCCTCACCTCTCCGCTCAGGGTATTATTATTAGTCATGTGACCCCCACAATCCCCCTCACCTCTCCACTCAGGGTATTATTAGAGTCATGTGACCCCCACCATCCCCCTCACCTCTCCGGTCAGCAGGTAGATGATCTCCAGGGTGAGGTTCAGTATAGTTTGCACTCTCTCCCTCCTCTCCATCTTGGCTTAATCCTCAGCGGAGAAGCCCCATTGGTTCAAATATTTGTGCAGCTTCTTTCTGATCCGTCTATAAATATAAACAGTTCTGTAAAGACCGCTGGGGGGACGGGTTAGTAAATAAGGGGATACTCTACCCCCCATCATGTGACCCCAGAACTTTGTAGTGGAAGCCATGGAGTGTTATTTTCTTATGTCAGTGGTAAAAAGATGCTGTACTATGTACTGCCCTACAGACTATGTCAGCACTATATAAATGGAAATAGAAGGAGCTGTGACTATAATATGAAATACACCCAGAATGAGTTCTGATCCAATAATCCCCAACACTATTATTATCATTCTGATCTGCTGGAGCACAGTGCTGGGAGGGAGAAGCAGTACACAGGGGCCCATCCTATAACAAACCACAGGGGCCACTGACCTGCACCACAAACCTGCCGGAAATACACCGACTCCAGACACTTTCTTCCGGGTTGTGCGTTCCAAGACTTTATTTCCGGTTTGTGCTCTCGAATCATGGCTTAGTATGCGTTCCAGCCCTCCCCTTCCGGGTTGGACTCCCCAATCACAACTGTGTATGAGTACCAGCCCTTTACTTCCGGGTTGGACTCCCCAATCACAGCTTTGTATGAGTACCAGCCCTTTACTTTCACGTTGGACTCGTCAATCATAGTTGTGTATGCATTCCAGCCCTCCTCTTCCGGGTTGGACTCGCCAATCATAGCTGTGTATGCATTCCAGCCCTCCTCTTCCGGGTTGGACTCGCCAATCATAGCTGTGTATGCATTCCAGCCCTCCAGGTCCCAGATGCATACTGGTTGTTCCACTTGCTAGCTGTTCTGGGGGGGTTCTCTATCCTTGGGGGTGTCCTAAAAAAAAACCCACCATGAGGTCGTATAATGACGTCATTGTTAGAATAGTTTCACTTTCACTTTGTGTATGAATGCAGCATGTCATGTTCTGCCGCCTTACATAATAAACCTTTATATTTCCTGATCAGTATGGCCTACCGACTTGAGATTATCAGGGTACACAAGGGACCCTCAAAGCTAGCAGTACCCCAAACTTCATCACCCCACCTTCAATCACCTACAAAATATGGGGTCATAATTATAAAAAATAGTGAAAATTTAACATTGGTGCTGCTGTTTTATAAGTAAGTGTGTCTAGAAGCCCGAAATTAAACATACAAATCAGGGACCCCCCGGGGCCACTTACATAGCAAGGAGGTGCGACCCCCAAATTTATACCTACCTGTCACAAAACTAGAAATGTCATACTACGCTACCCTGCCCCCTTCCCTACTAACAACCTCAATTTCTCTGGAACGAGGAGCTGTACAAAAATGTAGGTGCAAGTGGGGGACACCCGTGTCCAACACCCCCTAAAATGTCATCATTAGGCCATCGTCAGAACATAAATAACTCTGTTTTCTTCCATGCATTGGAACCTTGCAGTAAACGTACAATCTGGGGGAAGAGCTGGATCCTCCCAATACTTGTGTGATATTGGGGAAAATATTCATTCCTGATCTCCCTTTATAAAATTCATGTAAAATAGTCCAATACAAAGAAATCCTCATATCATATACATAGAACTAGATTTTAGATATATAAGCTACTGTACAGTTATTGTACATGGTTAACCATTCTTTTATTTTATTTTTGTTTGTTTTTTTAAACTTTATAAATAAATTGAATAACTATTGGAGATATTTCAGTGAGTTATGCCGGAGAATTCTAGCCTACAATGTAAAATCATTTTTCAATGCAAAAAGCTTGCATGGCAATCTGGACAGAATTCAAATGCTAGGGGGGTTATTAAACACTTGACAAGGGTAGTTCAGATCTACCGCCCCCTTCCTAAAAACACATCCCACACCATAAAACTTTCCCGCACCTAAATTTAAACCCACAAAACCTTTCCCCGCACCTCCTTCCCAATTCGCCTACCAGCCTCTTATCCCCCAAAAAATACTCCGACACCTTTTGGGATTTAAAATGGCTGGCAAGCAGACGATTTATTACCAAAACATAACCCTAAATAAATCAATAAATGCCAATAAACAAAACATTATTAAACTAACATATAAAACACATAACATTAATATACTATTACTATATTTATTGCAATACCTGTACCTATAAACCTTTTCTGAACCTAATATAAAAATAAACTTATAACCAATCCAAGATTGCACTTATATCCCAACCAAATTCACCTTTTTCATCCTCCTGGCTGCAGGTCTAGGAAAGGTAAAGTCCGCTTTAAACAAAATATCTTTTATGTCTTAAACACACCCCGGCCCCTAGCTGCCCAACAACTCCTCAGGGGCCACACCATAACCCTTTAACTGGGCACTCTACCACTGGGTTGCCCTCCAAAATAACCAACAGGACTCTTACCCTCCTAAACCCCAACCGCCTCCGCACCTAACCGTTACAAAAAGGTAGGGTGGGTGGGAATTTTACTTCCCGCGAAAAACTTTCCCTCCCTTCCAATGGACCCTCCTAATCCTTCCAATTCTCCTCCCCTTTACTTCCCACCTAACCTCTAGGTAATCCCACCCGATCTCTCACAATATCCCGTACTAAACCTGCAGGGGCCCTCACACCATGCCAGCCCTCGGCCTATTCCCTTGCTGCAGGCCAAAGTGTAAGCTGAATCTCTGAATGTTATTATTATTAATAAACAGGATTTATATAGCGCCGACATATTACTCTAAGTAACAACAGTGCAACTTGCCAACCAGAAAACACGACTGTAAATATTGTGATTGCTGAGAGAAGCAGAAACGTAACTGTGGCTCCTCTGTGATGGGCTAAGACATCTATTTCGTCCTTGGGCACCCAGATCCCCGCGAAGCTGTCACATGTTGTAGATATCAATTTCCCGCCTTTACCTAATCGATTCGGAAAGATCTGCAGCGGTGGAAACAACTGGCATTTACGTGGTTTGGGAGGTGTAATGTGGTAAAATGAATGCTATGCCCAGGTTACTGTATATACTACACGCCCCCCCACCAATACGGGTTCCAAGTTCCGCTCAGAATTCATAAAGTTCATTTGGCATTCTGGTACCCCAAAAATCTAAATGTCCAGACTGAGACTCCCTAAAGCTAGAGGTGGGCTGGCGTTCCCAGATCCCATACTTTATCACCAAGCTGTACACTTGTCCAGACTATTGGATTGGGTCACTATGGGTGGAAGACGCATGCTCCAAAACCCTAATTGACTCATTGGTGTGGCACCGGTGTCTGTTATGTCCAGACATGCTCTGATTGGTGAGACGCTAAGAATACTTCCCACATTTCTTAACACCCAGAGAGTAGTTACATATCCCTCGCCTCTCTTGGGCACCCGGAGTTTCCTCCTGGACTCTCCGACCCGATATTTCGTTCTTGGCGTAGACTTGGAGTTTACAGGGGGGAATGGGCCCACTTACCGACCTTGCAATCAGATAATGAGCTGCCATCATTGTCCCCCTGGAGGCATATACAACTCTCTTACGTGTTGCGGTCCCTTCCCAGGGCTTGTTTATTCACCCCTATTGAGTCTTTGTGTATTTCCCAATGCTCCCAGACGTTGGTCCCCATAGATGCCCCCGAATCCCCCCCATTTGTGTCTAAGTGGGAGCCTGAACTAAACATGCGCTTCAAGACGTGATGCTGCACTTTGTCATACGCCATCTATATGTATCTCTTTCCACATGATGCCATTTGCTGGATATGTGGTACAGCTCCGGGCACGCTGCTGCATATTTTACCGGAGTGCCACAAATTGTAATTTTATTGTCGGCTGAAATGATTCCTAAACTTACGGATATCAAGGCCAAACCAACCCTAGCGCTTCTTCATGTCTCTGACTTCTCGCGCAAGGTGTACAACAATTCCCTTTTGAGACATTTATTGAACGCTGCTAAAGCACGTATACCTGCTTGTTGGATGAGCACCCCTCCCCCGACTGTAAGTCACTGGTTGAGAAGGGTAAGTGATATCTATCATATGGAAGATATGATATCCACCGATTCCAAGAGAGCGGACAAGTTTGCCAAGACTTGGTACCACTGGATACATTTCTCTACATCAGTGGAATATAATGGGCAGCCCCCTCAGCCCGCTTCCCTACATTCTAACTAAATGGAATACTTTTGGTGGTTTATGTATTGAATGTGAGTAGATTTATGTAACTGATAAGATTTGTCCCCCTCCCCCTACTTTCTATATTCACTTTGTTTTACAAAAAATGAAAATACTCGGGTTCCATTTGGTTATACACGATCCTGTTTATGGTTTTATTATTGCACTTTTTGGTTGTATAACTTTGACCCATACTGTACGATTTATTTTTTGTTTGAACCTTGATGTTTTTTCACAATAAAACTGATTTGGAAAACTAAGGGTAACGGTGCGTCTGTGCACATGGTGGCAGTCTACCAATGATGGTGCGCGGTATTATGTTGTACCTTTATTTCTATATATTAAAGTTAGCAATGGCCCAATGCACACCATGGTGACTCGGATGGGGGGTGTTTCTTTATCAAATGTAATAAGTAATTTTATTTTAAGTTTCAGCATGTGATAAATGTCAGCCTGCTGGAAAACCTCAATCTTCAGTCACACAACGTATAAAGGTGATTTTTATTTTCTTTATTTTTTCTTTCTAAGAGCTGTGTCTGTGTAGATCTTTCTCCTTTGAGGGATGAGAAGTATGGGAATTGGTATAGATATCGCTGGCCCATTGCCCGTGAGTACAAATCCATACATCGTACATTTTCACAGCAACTGATTTCTATTCATTCCCTTGAAAACTAAATCGGCGGTAAAGTGAGAAAATAATAGACATGATGTATCGCCATGGACGCCCAAAGAGGATCCTAAGTGACCAGGGCCGAGAATTTGTCAATGAAGTCTTTTCACATGAAATTCCTTTTTTGTTTTTTCAAATTTTTTCTTGTCAATGATTATTTTCTTTGATATTCAACATTAATATAATTCAGTATTATATATATATATATATATTATATTATTATATATATAATTTCAGTAGATAAATTTGTCATTATGCAAATAATTGGAAATAAAGCGCAGTATAGTATCATCCCCAGACCAATAATCTGGATGAGAAGACAAATGGCGATATATAAAGGTATTTCACTTATATACACATGTATTTCTATCTATTTATGTTCTTTTTAGAGCTTTAGGAAAAGGGTGTCAGAAAGCCAAGACCGTTGGGATATATTCCTAAATGCCACCGTATTTTCCCTTCCATCCAATATGTATTCCTCCGCAAACCTTTATGTTGATGTACTGCACGGAGGCCACATTCACATTTCCGGTAAGAATATTGTTTATAAAAAAATAATTCTTATATTATATTACATTATTATTATTATATTCACAGATTAATGTTCAGTTCACTCATTTTTATCACGTTTATCCAACAATAAACTTAACATTTCATCAGTAAAAATAAATATTATTGGAATTCAAATTCAATTTTTCTAAATGAATTTGCAGGTGACAGAATTTTCGTACGTTTTATTGTATTGATGTAAATTACAGAACATGACGGTAATATGTATGTTACAATAAAGGTTTGTGTTATGGATTTGGGAAATGGCCCGGGTTTGTTCTGGTAGATCCTGATAAGATTTATATTACAATGGGATCTAATAGAAGCTTATTGTTACTAATACAAATATTTTGTATATTTTCTCTTTATTTTTAGGTTTGTTTAGGTTTGTTACTGCCCCTTTCTAACACCAAACAATGCCAAATTTTACAGCCGCTTGTAATGCAAACCGCCTCCTAATATTATTATTGGATAGCGTTCCAAGTGACTTGTAGTTTAATTTTAGAATTTATTTGCAGTTGTTTATGAATGTAATAAACAGGACATACCTAGCACCATATACATTTTGGTATGTGCTGGAACAGGGGTCAGCGAACTTTTATGGCCACTAGGCCGTTTTAGGGGTGGGCGGGAGCACACTAGGCCGTACTCCGTGTCCCGCCCCAATGGCTCCGCCCACTAACCAGGGAACGCCCCAGAAATGAAATCCCCATCCTTCTTATGCATTGTGGAAGAGAGGGAATTACCTTCAGGGAGCGCTCCCTATTTACCGCGGTGGCGGAAGTATCAATGCAGGCCGTATTAAATAGGGGAGGAACAGCAAGGAGGCGGCACCGGAGCTCCGGTAGTTCCTAACGCCCCTAAAGGATCAGGTTGGCAACCCGCAACCCTGGAGCTGCGGGTTGCCAACATTAGGCCGGATCGGCCAGGGGGCGTTAGGAAGGAACAAACTATTGGCTAGGCCGTAGTTTGCCGACCCCTGTGCTAGATTAGTCAATGTTATTTGGGTGCATAGCCAGCACCATTGGGGAAGACAGCTGATGTCACATTTGTTACGAGTAGGGGAGTATAATTTCAATTGATTTAGTCAAACAATCTTATAATATATTGCTTCTTTAAAATAATTTTTTTGTTTTTCAAAAAGATTACCAATATTGCATTGAAATATTTGGTTTATAACAACTAATGTACAAGTTTTTGT
The DNA here is from genome assembly GCF_032062135.1 of Pyxicephalus adspersus. NCBI lineage: Eukaryota > Metazoa > Chordata > Amphibia > Anura > Pyxicephalidae > Pyxicephalus > Pyxicephalus adspersus. Next base: position 59,229,335 of record NC_092867.1, read on the forward strand.
TGTAGCTGAACAACATCCTTCTGCCAACAGAAAATGAATATGCAATGTTTCAGGATACAAAAATTAGGGAAGGTAGCAGATATGAAAGCAAAAGATGAATGTGGAGCAATCTAGAAAAGGCAGAATAAGTCCCACATGGCTAGGCAGATAAAAAGTCAATATGTTGTCTATATTGTAAGGGACGAAGTACTGTTTTATAATGCCGAAGGACGGAAGCAGACTTTAAAGGACCTTACCTGATTCACAGCCTAAAAGGAAAAACTGTTACCCTCCAGAATCTAAAAGGTCCAATATATGTAACCTTAAACCATTTAAAAGGCACCCTACTGACCTAAAAATTGAGGAAGAGGATGAATCTACAGATGAAGAACATGATGTATCTGAAGAAAACACTTCTACCAGTCGTAGCCCCTTCAAAGAGAAAAAGAGACTCGGTGGAACTTACCGAAGAGCCTAGAAGTCGTGTAAGGGTTCCAGTAATCTCCTATGCTGGACCTAATCATCCACAAAATCAGTATCCTATGGACTTGAGCATTGAATCCCAAATATATGTTATTTACAAAATTACAAAAAACAGTGACTTCTTCAGAGGTCACCAAAAAAAAGAAAAAAGGAAACAACCATTATACGGAATAAAGAAATTGTACAGGTACGGGGAATTCGAAACCTTTCTCCAATGAATGAGCAGATGTGTGAGAAACTTGTACAAGTGTCACAAACCTATCTCTAGATGAACCGTATTGCACTTGCTCAGTGCGTACCCTCACTTTGCACATGCCCAGTACGAGCTCCAATCGGAAACTAGGGCAGCACTATATGAAGGCTTAATGATTTCCTTCCGGTGCAGATTGATTGTGACAACTTCCTGGTTCCTGCTCCTAAATAGTGTCGGTGTTTGAATTTGGGTTGTCCTTATATTCGACCGAAATATGGCTGTTCGAATTCGGATAGACCCGACCCGAAAAACATGGATAGAGTTTCTCTATCCAAGAATACAGAGCACTACAAGTGATGAATAGGGACTTGTCCCCATTCATCCCCTGTAGTGCCCAGAGATCGTAGTGGAACTGCAGAAGTAATTTGCAGTTCAGTTTCCCACGTGATGTCACGTGAGAAACTGAACTGCAGATGACCTCTGCAGTTCTACTACAATGTCCGGGCACGACAAGTAATGAATGGGGACTTGCTGGTGGCATGTGAGGATGGGGGTGATGGCTGGTGGCATCGTGAGGCTGGGGATGATGGCTGGTGGCATGGTGAGGATGGGGATGATGGCTGGTGGCATGGTAGTGATGGGGATGATTGCTGGTGGTATGTGAGAATGGGGATGATGGCTGGTGGCATGGTGAGGATGGGGATGATGGCTGGTGGCATGGTACTGATGGGGATGATGGCTGGTGACATGGTAGTGATGGGCATACACAGACCCTTCCATGGCCTTCCCTGAATGACCCATTACTAAACTCGTCTCATACTGCATGGAGGAAAATAGTGGCCAGGAAGCGAGTTGCCAGCACACAACCAACCGCATCTACACACAACCGTGTCTGCTCACCACACGCTTCCACAACCCTTTCTATGTTGGTTCTTATACATTTTATTTTTAGTTGGCTAAGTTCCTAAATTGTGTATCCCCCCCCCCCCCCATTTTCTGAAATCAAAGAAAGAGTACCACCATGTCATGTGATCGGTATGACTTTTAACAATCTTTATTAAAAAATGTTAATAGAACAATGACTAGTTTAGAAGATGACGTACAATTACCCCCCCCTCCCCCCCACCTCTGCCCCCATTAGATTTAGATACCTCTAATAAAAACGATCCATCCACAGATAATAAATTCACCAAATACAAAGCATCTCTCCTGGAAGTCTGGAGGCCAAAGAATTCAGAAGATTCTTCCAAATGCAGAAAGTGAAGAATAAAACCCAGCCAGGCGTAGTCCTCCATTCCTCCCCCACCCATTCACAAAACCTCTTACTCCGCGTCCATCGTCACATGACACTCTGCGGTGTCTCTTTTATAAATGAAGGTCGGTCCTGTGGCCCTATGCTGTAACATTGTCAGTGTTTATTATTATTATTATACAGTATTTATATAGCACCATCATATTACGCAGCGCTGTACATAGTCGTGTCACTAACTGTCCCTCAAAGGAGCTCACAATCTAATGTCCCTCCCATAGTCATATGTGATTATTATAGTCTAAGGTCAGTTGTTAGGGAGAAGCCAATGAACCTAACTGCATGTTTTTGGGATGTGGGAGGAAACCCACGCAGACACGGGGAGAACCTGCAAACTCCATGCAGATAATGTCCTGGCTGGGGATCGAACCTGGGAATTAGCGCTGCAAAGGCCGGAGTGCTAACACCTGAGCCACCGTGCTGCCCAGTGTTTAGGACCCTAAGATAACCCCACCAATAGGCAGCTAATAAGAACCGTCCATTTTACCAGGGAGGGGCCACTCAAAAACCGACCCTTGTAAGAGAATATTTGAGACCTGGTGTCTCGTGATCATAGATTCAGGTAAGTATTTGGGTCACTGAATATTTTACAGGAGACTCTAGAGAGAGCCTATAGGTAGGTGATACAGGGGGATGAGGGACTTATAACAGGGATCAGCCTTTTTTCTGGGGTCATTCAATGAGCCTTCTTTTTGGTCCATAGTGAGTCCGCTGGTGCTTGGCCACATTGGATTGGTTGGAGAAGCACTTACCACACTCGGGGCAGGGATAGGGCTTCTCACCGGTGTGCACCACCTGATGTTTGATAAGGTTGGACTTGATGGCGAAGCCTTTGCCACACTCGGAGCACAGGAAGGGTTTTTCACCCGTGTGAATTCTCTGATGTTTGACCAGGTTGGATTTGCTGGTGAAGCCCTTGCCACAATCCGGGCAGCAGAATGGTTTTTCCCCCGTGTGAATGATTTGGTGTTTGACCAGGTCAGAGCTGCTGGTAAAACATTTCCCACACTCGATACACGAATAAGGTTTCTCTCCTGTGTGAATGCGCTGGTGTGCCACCAGATTAGTGTTGGTGGAGAAACACTTTCCACATGAGGAGCAAGGGAAAGGCTTCTCACCAGTGTGAGTCCTCTGGTGAGCCACCAGCTCTGAATTACACGTGAACTCCTTCCCACAATCAGGACAAGCCACTACCCGACCCGAATGCATCCGCCGGTGCTTGACGATTCCTGATTTGCTGGTGAAGGTTTTGCCACACAATGTGCAGTCGTATAACTTTCTGGTCTCCTGAGGAGCTGAAACTGAACCGGCGACAAAGATTGAATCGTAGTCAACACGCAGAAAGTCCATGGCGGGCTGTTTGGTGGCGCTGTCCTCCGGTTCATCTTTAATTAGGTTCAGTGTCAAGTCGGTTTGGGTTTGCTCAGAACGAGTGTAGATTCTGGTGCTCAGCTCCTTCTTGGGGTACATAGAGCTGAAGTCTGTATGGCTCTCTGAATCGGTGAGGTTCCCGTCCTCTGCCGAGGCTGCATTATCTGCCACGTATCTCACCGGCTGACCCTTCCGCTTCCTCGGTTTACAGATATACTGCGATCCTCGGCTGGGTTCAGAGATGGCCATGTCCAGGGATCCCCCGAAATCTGCAGACAGAAGACACGATGAACAGCTGAGTGTGATACGGATGTGACATGACTGAATCATTTATGTGTTACTAATTCTTGTGATCAGATGGACATCCCAATTATTACACCTAAAACAGAGTTAGGACTCTGCAATGGCTGCAAGACACTTACTGAGTGTCACATATCCATGCTTAAACACAAGCTAATCTCATTGTCATGGTGATCTCGCAGGGACCAACTGACTGTCAGTTACGCAGAGTTGTTGTGTAATAGGCAAGATTACCGAGAAGAGGAGAAGGGCTGTGGAGGGGGAGAATCGTGTCACTATGGGAGAGGTCACAGCATGTAAACCATTTGATTATATATGTGTAAAGCTGATATTACGTGTGTTGTGCATTTATTCTAAATAATGTTGCAGGAATTAAAGACTGACGCCACTGATAAGTGACGGGCTTGTGGTTCAGTTATATTGGCTAGGGGCATTGTGTGAAACAGTAACAGTGAATATTGTTCTTATATGTGTGCTTTTCATAGTGGCTTTATTCTGCATGATAACCATATTGGAACATTGGCCCCGGTTTATTAAAGCTCTCCAAGTCTGGAGAGAATATACTTTCACCAGTGAAGCTGGGTGATCCAGTAAACTTGGAATGGATCTGGTCGAGGGTTGAAAACAGTTGCTAACAATTGGCAAACTAGTTTCAAGAAATTCATTCTAGGTTTGCTGGATCACCCAGGTTCACTGCTGAAAGTGTTTTTTCCCCAGCCTTGGAGAGCTTTGTTAAATCAGGGCCATTGTTTGTGATATATGTGGTGTGTGCTGCAATACATTCTCTTGTTAACCTAATGTTATCTCTCTCTGCAAGTGCATGTAATACAGATAACGGGAGAGGTATCTGGTGTATATAAACCCAATATGGTGCTGTCAGTTTCGGGTCCCTGGGCCAAGTCCCAGTGAGCGTCACAGACACTTGACAATAAATGATGGAGGAAATTCACAAAATAATGGGTTCAAGGTGGGGAGAAGGTTCAAGAAGATAAGGGAAAAGCCAGACTGACAATAACAATAAATATATCCTACAGACTGCCCAGGATACTTTTCTTTGCTGCACTCCCTAGCTCCATCTATGTGTATGGAGGAGCATGTGACTTCCTCATAGGATGCAGTGTCCTGAGGGACCAATGACCGGCTCCAAATACTGCCACCCTTGGAGGAGGAAGACGTAAACCATACGTGAGCTCCAACACCAGCCAAGCTTATATAGTGTCACGATAAAAGAATGGAGCCGGAGGGGGGATTGGCATCCAACCCGAAAAGAAATAATGAACACATGATCCATTATGGGCCTGGTGGAATGAGAAGAAGGAACCAGATGGAGGAGGAAGAACACAAGACTAATGAGGTTTTTTCTAGTATGGGATTCTAGCATGAGGTCATCATTGTGTTCTACATGCCGACGGAAGCAATAGGTACCTGTACGGAGGTACCCATTTTAGGAACCCATACAACCAGATCATGGGACAGGACACCCCCCTCCATGGTGTGACCCTTATGTTAGAGCTGTGGCATGAATATACACGACTCACATAGCTGCTTCTTACCTTGGAAAGGTTCTATCATCTCATCCATTCCACCTGCAGCCCCTCTACCCAGGTTTTCCCATTCCTCCATGGAAAAGTTCAAGGTGACGTTTTCATTGTCCTGAGGAACCTGACACACACAATGATACAGTCACCATCCAGACACATCCCATAATATTGTCCCAGAATTCCCAGCTCACCTCTCCCACCAGGAGCTCAAGGATTTGGTTGGTCAGTTCCAGGATCTTCTGCTTGTTGACTCTCTCTTGTATCTGTGATCGGGACGGAAGCACTGGGATGGGGCTCAGAGTACTTCCACCTACCACTTCGGAAAGGCTGAAACCTCCAGTCTGGTCATTGGACTTCTTTACCACCATGTAATTCTAAAAATGGGACCACATGGACTAATGACCAGATTACACAGATTCCTGAGAAGCTTGAGGTGATATTACCCACCCATGTCATGTGACCTCCCAGAATCCTCCTCACCTCTCCTGTCAGCAGGTAGATGATCTCCAGGGTGAGGTTGAGTATCCTCTCAGGAAGATGTCCCCTGTCCATGGTCGGGGTGGCCAGTGTTCAGTCCCTGTAACAGTAGACAGACAGGCTTGTTGGCTTTCCCATAATTGCGATTGGACAGTATTAATGACGTGTGACTGAGGGAGGGGGCATATGACTTTAGAGGCTCAAAGCCAATTGGCCGGTACCACATTGTTATCAGGTTGGGGTACATGAAGGAGGAGGATTTGTACAACTGCGAGGTATTACGGTAACTCAGAGTACAACAGCTGGACCAAGGGTAGCATGGGGGTATATAGAGATGGTGGAGGGTTGTTTCTTAGAGGTTGTCCTGGATTTTGGGGGCTGGACTCAGGCTGGTATAGGGTGGAGGTATGTAGAGATGGAGGGGAGATTAATTCTTGGAGGGTAGAGTTTTTCTTTGGTTTCAGTGGTTGGACTCTGGTTGGACAGGGTGGTATAGGGGGGTATATAAAAGTGGAAAGGGCTTGTTTCTTGAAGGAAGGGGTTATAGTTATAGATGGGAAGGGTAAAAATTGTACTATATCAAGACTTGGGGGGGTTATAGGTATACGTGGGAATGGTTATGGAACATACCATATCAAGACTCTGGGGTGGGGTCATAGTTATAGATAAAAGGGGTTATGGATTATACCACATGAAGACTTGGGTGGGATTATATTTACACATGGGAGGGGTTATGGATTATACCATTTCAAGACTTGAGGGGGATTATAGGTATAGATGGGAGGAAAAATAGAAAACCAAAAATATATGTGTAGTGATTTTGAGTTGATGCGTTTTTTGCCAACCCTGGGTAATATATAGAGAGAAAGACAACAACGTGTCAGGTTTTTAGGCAAGTGTTGTAATAATGATAACTTCTCATAATACAAAACAAATTACTACTGATTCATGATTCAACTTGAATCAGGGCTTTCACATACATGGGCCATATAAGCACTAGACATCAAACATCTGTCAAAATACGTGCTGAGAATCGCAAATGTAGTATTGCATACGTAAGTCTGATATACCCGACGCATTTCGCCCGATGTGGGCTTCCTCAGGGGTAGTGGTACCTTAGAGAAGCATTTAGTACAGACATCATCAAATTATATTGTAAACAGAAGGCATTGCTTACAGGTATGGAAAAGTTTTAGTAATGCAAAGAAATATATGAACTATGTAGCAATATAATTAAAAATACAGTATTGTTGTTGAAACCATTAAATTGCTATGTGTACTGTGTATGGTACAAGATCAATGTAAAAATAGGGAAAATAGAAAAGTATATATATTAGTGCTTGTGAAATAAACCATACATTTTATGTGAGTTCGTATGCTAATAATATCATTAACACTGGTCATCAAACATTTCCTAGCACACAGAATAAAGTGATTTTAGGTTATGTTTGATGCACAGATTCCACATATGGTATTGGTTTTGTTGGATTGGCTCTAGTTTGTGAAATAATGACCTCAATAATAACCTCATAGAATAATAATGAAACATGAAAATATAACTAGATATGCCTACGTATACAGAATGACATTTGTGGAATAATGTCAGTATATTGTATATTCAGTATATTACAGAACTAATCACATAGAAGTCATTGATAAGCTGAGTTTGTATGATTTCTGCTGATAGGACGGCTCCAGCAGTATTCTGCCATCATGTGTCTCTCCCATCTGATACCTTTCTTCCATCACCTTTATATCTTGATGGATCCTCTCCCCTTGTTCCTCACTGATATCACCAAGGTTTTCTGGCAATGTTTGCATATGGAGATAGTGTACCTTTATACTCATAGTAGCACACACATTTATAAAGTTTAGGAGTAAGTTTTGTACCAGTTCTTCATAATTTTGTGTTTTATGGTTCCCCAAGAAGTTCCTGCCAACCATGACATAGCTGTGCCAGGCAGAAGCTTCAGTATCAGTCATGTAACTTGTGACATTTCCATCATTTATCAGTTTCTGGGCTCCATCAAAGATTCCTGCTTTTATATTTCACTACTCAATCCAGGGAAGAATCTACAAATGTATTTGCAGCAATCACCGTCCTTGTTCAGAGCTCTAACAAATTGCTTCATTAATCCCAACTTTATGTGTAGTGGGGGGAGAATGATTTATTGTCAGCCATTGGCTCCATGTCGCTGCACCTTTTTCATGTTTTCCCTTGGAGGCCATGTCACTTTCTTCCAGTGATCCCGCTTTGCTCCCCCACAAGCAGATGAAACATGGGGACTTTGTGTATTCACTTTGTGTCCAAGTAGGAGATTCACCATTTTTATATCAACACATATGGAGCATTGGTGTTCATGTAGCAAAGCTTTTGTAAGACCATTCTGATATTTTCATATTCTTCTTTAAGTTTTGTTGAGTGACAATTGGAATTGATGCATAGCAGTTGTCATTATGCAGTAACACAGATTTCATACTTGGAGTGGAACTGTCTATGAAAAGCGGCCAGTCTTCTGCTCGGTATTCTGGTCCTCCCATATGGGCTAGTAGTCCAGGGATGTTACAACACAAAGTCTCCATCTTCACTGAAATATGGTCGGAGTGTCACCTCTCTTGTCCTATAAACCGTTATTTTATCTTCCGCTCTCAGACATTTCTTTTCTTTTAGCCCAGATGATAAAAGTTCATCGGTCACGTATTAAATCATTGAGCTCTTCTTGGGGGAACTGCTGGTTGGATGAAACATATTCACTTCATATTCACTGCTAACTCCTGGATTACACTCCCTGTATATCCTCCATGTCGGATACAGGAATATCAGGGACTGAACACTGCTATGGGAACATCAGCACCATGCGGCACAGGTCGTCTTACTGATTCCATATCACCGTACTCCCACTTGTGTTTCTTGTAACGATTCTTTTCCATTCCCAGCACACAAATAACAATCATTATGATGATTTCTGGGCTCTCCGCATACCATAGCTACAACAAATGTCACACGTTTCAGTTTTCCATTTTTCCCCTGACGTAGACATTCTACACAAGTTCTGCATACCATATGGGGGGGCCAATACTTATCTTAGTCCCCCAGTTTAATACCAAAATATACAAGATATACTTGTTCACTAATTCTGTAATGTTTCTGTAATATTCCCCACAAATGTAGCAAAATACATTCGGGTCATTTAAACAACTTCTTAAAGAACTCATATTTCTGTATAAAAAGAAAATGTATAAATAAAAAGAAGGCGAATGAAAGTTTCATGAGAATAATTCTACATTTATTATATAAAATGCAAAACATCGGTGTACCTATAGATTGATAATACAGGTTGAAAATCAAAAATCCAGCAAAAGGTGCACCGGATTTTCGAAAATTCCGGATTTTTTAAAAGTTAGATTTACCTCCACACACAGACCAGCTGGTACAGTTCCAGGGACGTCTCAACGTGTATTTAATGTAAGAAGCAAGACCTAACAGCTGTTTCTGCAGAACAGCGCCATCAAAACATTAGTGGCAAAACAGTGTAATGCAGTCTCTGTGTTGAAAATGTGATCTGAAATTCATGCAGGGAAACTGAAGGAACCGGATTATCAATGGCCGGATTTTCGATTGTCAACCTGTAATATGCTGTGTTAACTTTTGTTGTTGGTAAAGACGTCTATTCCGATTCCTGAATTACAAGAACTAGAGCCAATTCAATGAAACCGATGTCATTTCTGGATTCAGCAGACCTGAAATACACTAAATATATAAAATTCTTGGCAAGTGAATCTGTGTAATCATAAATAACTATTTAGGGGTTTTGTCTTAGGAAACAATTGTCACTATCATGAGTTCTAAGGCTTTTATGATCCTTTCCAACAACAAAAGACTGAATGATGCCACAAGTTCTGTACATACAGCGCCATTCTGATCTATAGAGGGGGCGACAGATCTGCACCCCGCTGCGTTCTCTCCCCCTCACTTTTCATTACAATGGTTCCACGTCCATCATCCATGGATCTTCCAGGATGGTCAACTGGACGATGGGCACTGTATACAAGCCAGATTGTCGTCCGGTATCAGCCCTGAGCCCATTAGACTAACCGTAGCCTTAATTATAAAAAAGGATTTATGATAAAACAATGGTTGCTTGGCACAAGCTAGACATACCTTGGGATGAGTCAAATAAAGACTTTAGTGACTTTAGTGGGGGATTTTATTGGTGCGGTGCCATCACATGATAAAAAAAATGTATACCCATCATATCACGCTACCCCGTCACATAGCTATGCCCTTACTCCCTATGAACCCCGACTTCTCTGTAACATCTTGCGATAGCATAACCCCAGGGACTTTCTAGCTCACAGAATAATAATAAAATATTATAATATAATAAGAACGTAAAGAGACATTTATATGGGGAATAAATAGTTTGTGTATGAAGAATACACCAAATAAAAGAAAGAGGGTTTTTTGGGTCAAATTATATTGTAAAAAGTAAAAAGGAATACAAATATTGTAAAGTACAATTATTATGTTGAAAAAGTACAGTTTGAAATTAGACCAGTTGTCTACCCTTCCTCCAACTATATTGTGTTCTTTTTCTAGATAGTGGCGTCTGATAATGTTATTAGTACACACAGTATGTTATTTCTTGTCCCTTATTCCCGACGCGTTTTGCCCTGCTGGGCTTCTTCAGGGGATTGGAGGAAATTACACTAATAACGATGTGTCATATAATCATATAATCCATAAGTCCTTATGAAATATTTTGGATATATAGTGTACATCCTATTGTTACAACGCATCTTTTATACCATGAAACTGATTGACATTACTCTGAGTATATCAATACTGTAAGAAATATTATAGATCATATTCACATTAAATTCATGCACTGATCCTCCAGTATATGATATACGTGACAGGGCACCATGGAATGAAAGTGGGGATGAAGTTTTGGTGGGGGATGGGGGTAATCACACTTATTATGTGACTCACCCCAGGGTATATTAAAGCGTAAAGTAGCGTAAAATAAAAATTCTGTTTGTGTTTTTTTCAAGTGCAACACCCTTTTGGTGCAGCATTGCCCCTTAATTCTCGATGGCCTAGGCGATCAGGAATGAATAGAAGCGCAGAGCCTCTTAGGATACCTACGTCACGCATCCCGGGAAGATGGCGGCGCCTGGCGCTCCCTCTGCGCCGTGCCGAAGATGGATACAGGGACGACGTGGAACCCAATGGAAGAAATCTCCCGATGAATGGAATGATCTGTGGGATTGAAGGTAAGTGTGATTTTATTATTTTGGGTTTACTTCGGCTTTAAGCTTGTGACCAACAGACCATTGTTTAATGAGATATCACAAATGTTTTTTCTAATGAAGAATGATATTGACAATTGTTTCCTAAGACTTACAAACCCCTACATAGGAGTTATTTGGGATAGGTTCCTGGAAAAAAGGATAACTGTTTCTATACTGCAGAAAATGTACATTTTATTGTTTAATTTGTAAAGTAGAAAGTCCCTGGATTGTTTCTATGCAGGCCCGAGGAGCGGGGGTGGGGCCTAATAATCCCAAGCACCTCAGTAAGTGAAACCCTTAGGGGATCCTTGGCCCGAGATGACGCCTACACCCGGTCCCGAAATGCCTTGTGCGTCCAGCATGTGGCGGGGGAGTGTCCCTGAACGCTGCCCCTTAGCTATATAGGGAAGGCATCCGGGACTTCCTCCTCCACGCTACGGAAAAGAGTCTCACCCCTGAGATATCGATTCAGGACTTCCTCCTACCATCAGGTAACCATCATTTGTTTATCCTTTGTTCCCTTCATATTCAGTTATGTTTGAAATACCAAACTTACCTGTATTACTTACTTACCCATCCCAGGCTATTCTCACTATATTGGAACTGATCTTCTTCCTACTTCCATCTACCATATTGGGACCATCTGCCTTCCCCCTTTCTTTTGGGCGGGGGGACTCCCCCATTAACCTGAGCCTGCTCACCTTCGTTGAGTAAGTCAGCCTTATTAATAATTAATATTATTAGCAAAGGAACTCACATAAAATTTATGGTTGATTTCACAAGCACTATTATATATACTTTTCTATTTTCCCTATTTTTACATTGATCTTGTACCATACACAGTACACATAGCAATTTAATGGTTTCAACAACAATACTGTATATTTAATTATATTGCTACATAGTTCATATATTTCTTTGCATTACTACGACTTTTGCATAACCAGAACCTTCTGTTTAAAATATATTTCGATGTTGTCAAGTCAGTACTAAATGCTTCACTAAACATACCACTACCCCTGGGGAAGCCCACGTTGGGCGAAATGCGTCGGGTATATCAGACTTACGTATGCGATTTGCCATTCTCAGCACGTATTTTGACAGATGCTTGATGTCTAGTGCCTATATGGCCCATGGATCATGAATCAGTAGTAATTTGTTTTGCATTATGAGAAGGTATCATTTTTACAACACTTGCCTAAAAACCCTACACTTTGTTGTCTTTCTCTCTATAGATGGGAGGAGTTATAAAATATACCATATCAAGACTCGGGGGGGGGGGGGGGGGG
>NC_092867.1:59241825-59259319 GCF_032062135.1 Pyxicephalus adspersus
GTTATATTTGGGATGGGTTATGGAATGTACCATTTCAAGACTTGGGGAGGTTATAGATAAAATGGGTTATGGAATGTACCATATAAAAGCTTGGGGAGAGGTTATGGTAATACATGGGAGGGGTTCTGGAATGTACCATGTCAGGACTTGGGGGGTCATAGTTATAGATGAGAGGGGTTATGGAATAAAGCTTATCAAGACTAGGGGGTGGGGTAAACAGTTAAAGATAGGAGATGAATGCATTTTATGATATAAAGACTAAGGATGGTTATAGGAATAGATAGGTGGGGTTGTGGATTATATTATATCAAGAATTGGGGTTGTTATACATGGGAAGGGTTATGGAATGTACCATATCAATGCCTGGGGGTGGGGTCATATTTAGAGATGGGAGGGGCTGTGGATTATACCACATCAAGACTTGGTAGGGTCATAGTTATAGATGGGAGGGGTTATGGAATGTACCATATCAAGACGTGGGGGTTATAGTAAAAAATAGGTTGGGTTATGAAATGTATGATATGAAGACTTGGGGGAGTTATATTTATGGATGGTAGGGGTTATGTAATATACCACATCAAGACATGGGGGGGTTATGGAATGTACTACAGGGGAGGGAGTATGGGTATAAATGTACTGGAGGGGTATGGGTATAAATGGGAGGGGTGATGGAACATACCATATCAACTTGGGGGGTTTAAAGTTATAGATGGGAGGGGTATGGATTATACCATATCAAGGCTTAAGGGGAGTTAAGGTTATAGATGGGGGGAGTTAAAGAAATATACCAGATGAAGACTGGAAAGGGTCAAAGTTTTAAATGGGAGGAATTATGGAATTTACCATTTCACGACGTGGCGGGGGGTCAAAGTTATAGACGGAAGGGTTTATAAATTATACCATATCAAGACTTGGGGGGGGGTCAAAGTTATAGATGGGAGGGGTTAATGGAATGTATCATATCAAGACTTGGGGGGTTATAGTAATAAATAGGTTGGGTTATGAAATGTACCATATGAAGACTTGGGGAGTTATATTTATGTATAAGAGGGGTTAACTGAATCTTTTCTCCCTTGAGAAGAGACGTATAAGGGGGGATATGATCACCCTGTATAAATATATAAATGCTCCATATAGAGAACTCTCTTCCCCATTATTCACTGTAATGTCATTACAAAGCACAAGGGGGCGCTCTTTGCATCTGGAGGAAAAGAAGTTTAAGCTCATATATAAATGCTCCATATAGAGAACTCTCTTCCCCATTATTCACTGTAATGTCATTACAAAGCACAAGGGGGCGCTCTTTGCGTCTGGAGGAAAAGAAGTTTAAGCTCCGGATAAGGAAGGGATTCTTCACTGTAAGGTCTGTGATAATGTGGAATCGACTCCCTCAGGAAGGAGTTTCAGCAAGTTCTATAGGTTGCTTTAAGAAAAAGCTGGATGATTTCTAGAAGCACAGAATATAACTGGGGATTAAGGATTTAAAGTAAAAATAACAGAGACTGCTGATCCAGGGAACATCCGATTGTCTCATGGGATCAGGAAGGAATTTTGTCCCCTGTTGAAGCAAATTGTACCCGGGGTTTTTTTGCCTTCCTCTGGACCAACTATGTCTCATAGGGTTTTTTATATCTGGGATATGTTTATTTCCCTAGTGGTTGAACTTGATGGACTTATGTCTTTTTTCAACCTAACCATATCAAGACTTGGGGGAGTCATAGTTATAGATGGGAAGGGTTATGGAAAATACCATATTAAGACTTAGGGGGGGTTATATTTATGGATGATAGAGGTTATGAAATATAACATATCAAGAATCAGGGGGAGGTCATAGTTATAGATGGGATGGGTTATATAATATAGCATATCAAGATTTAGGGGGGGGGGGGTATAAATATTTATTGATGGGAGGGGTTATGAAATATACCAAATCAAAAATTGGGCGGGGGAGGGTCAGTTATAGATGGGAGGGGTTATGGAATATATCATATCAAGAATCAGGGGGGAAGGTCTAATATAGATAGGAGGGGTTATGGATTATACCATATCAAGACTTGGGGGGTCATAGTTATAGATAGGAAGGGTTCTGAAATATACCATATCAAGACTTGGGGGGGGGTTATAGTTATAGATAGGTGGGGTTATGGAATATACCATATCAAGAATTTGGGGGGAATCAGTTATAGATGAGAGGGGTTAGAGAATTATTATCATTACACAGTATTTATATAGCACCATCATATTACGCAGCGCTGTACAAAGTCCATAGTTGTGTCACTAACTGTCTTTCAATCTAATGTCCCTACCATGGTCATATGTCATTTATACAGTCTAAGTCCAATTTTAGGGGAAAGCCAATTAACATAACTACATGTTTTTGGGATGTGGGAGGAAACCCATGCAGACACGGGGAGAACTTGTAAACTCCATACAGATAGTGTTATAGTTATAAATGGGAGAGGTTATGGAATATACCAAATCAAGAGACCGGGGGGGGGGGATAATAGTTATAAATGGGAGGGGTGATAAAACATCCTGTACCATACTTGGGGGGATTAAAGTTATAGATGGGAGGAGTTATAAAATATACCATATCAAGACTTGGGGGGGTCAAAGTATAGATGGGAGGGGTTATGGATTATACAGTTGACAATCGAAAATCCATCCATCGATAATCCGGATCCTACGGTTTCCCGGCATTTGCAATGCAGGACTTGGGGGGTAAAAGTTATAGATAGGAAGGGTAATGGAATGTACCATGTAAATATTTTGGCTTCTTCCCTCTATATAAAATATCCAGTGTCTGAAATGCACCATATCTCTGCTGAGGGGGCATCTGACTTCTATTAGGGGTAGTGGCATTGCGCCCCCTAGTGGCAGAAGAAGTACACAGCACACACACTGACCTATAGATGGGAGGGGTTATGGATTATACAGTTGACAATCGAAAATCCATCCATCGATAATCCGGATCCTACGGTTTCCCGGCATTTGCAATGCAGGGACTGCATTACACTGTTTGGCCACTAATGTTTTGATGGCGCTGTTCAGCTTACTTCCTAAACTATATACACGTTGAGACATCCCTGCTGCCTACTCCCTGGAACTGTGCCAGATGTCCGCAGGTGCTGCGAGAGGAAGGCTGGTCTGTGTGTGGAGGTGAGTATAACTTAAAAAATCCAGAATTTTCGAAAAAGCTGACGCACCTCAGGTCTGGAGGTTACCAGATCTTTGATTGTCAACCTGTGCCATATCAAGACTTGGGAGGTTATAGATAGAAGGGGATATGGAATATACCAGATCAACACATAGGGGGGTTAAATTTATATATGGGAGAAATTGTGGAATATTCCGTATCAAGAATTGGGCGGGGGGGTTTGTTAGAGAGGGGAGGGGTTATGGATTATACCGAATCAAGACTTGGGAAGGGGGATTAAAAATGGGGGGTTTATGGGTTAAACCATACCAAAACTTGTAGGGGGTTAAGTTATAGATGGGTGGGGTTATAAATATACTATATCAAGATTTAGGGGGGTTATAGGAATAAATAGAAGTTATGAAACGTACCATATCAGGACTTGGGGGGGGGGGGGGGGTGTTATATAGTTATTAATGGGAGAGGATATGGATTATACCAAATCAAAACTTGAAGTCATAGTTATGGATGAAAGGAATATGGAATATACAATATCAAGACTTGGGGGGTTATATTAATAGGTGGGAGGGGTTATGGAATATAACATATCAAGAGTTGGGGGGGTGGGTTATGGTGGTTTGCGGTTTGTGGAATGGGTTATGGAATATACCATATCAAGGACTTGGGGGGTAAAAGTTATAGATAGGAAGGGTAATGGAATGTACCATGTAAATATTTTGGCTTCTTCCCTCTATATAAAATATCCAGTGTCTGGAATGCACCATATCTCTGAGGGGGCATCTGATTTGTACTAGGGGTAGTGGCATTGCGCCCCCTAGTGGCAGAAGAAGTACACAGCACACACACTGACCTGCTCGGCTCTCTGATGTCCAGCAGACAACCAGCGGAAATCATCTCTCGGCCCCTATTGGACACTCTGACCCCGATTCTCCTCCTATTGTCTCCAATTCCCGGGCGCCGCCATATTGCCTGTTCCCATCATAGGAAAACATGCAGCGCTGGGCTCCGGTATCATGGCGGCGAATGTGAGCCGGTGACCCGCCTTATCCTCGGTCCCCAGACTGGCCGAATATCATAGAAATGCTATCATAATGCCGGGCACAGCTGGAGGTCTAACGGGGCTTCTAATATAATCATAACCTGCCTGACAAGAACCCCTCAGACCCTCCCTGGATGGAACGCAAAACCCGGAAGTGTCTGTGGAACGCACAAACAGGAAGTGCCTGGATGGTGGCAGAGACACTTCCGCTCGTTGTGTGGAGGGGAAAGGGCTGAATCCAGGTGACCCAAATCAGGGACAGGGAGTTCAGTGTCATCAGGAAGCCCCATCCTGGGGTGCTCCATACTAATATTATGTAAACTACAGCACAGTGTATGGAGTGCAGGGGTCAGGAAGAAGAAGCCGGGTAGGCAAGTTTGAAAAAATGGGTTTTGAGTGCTCTTTTAAATGAGCAGAAAGTAGGAGCAAGCCGAATAGGACACAGTGTATGGAATGCAGGGCTCAGGAATAAATCATTTACAGCACAGTAGAGATTCCTGGGACGAGTAGATCCCCAAACTTTTGATGTCTTTGTTGCGTGAGGAACCTTTTGAATCTGTTCTTCATTTCTGGTCATTGCAGACTGGAGAGGCAGTGAGGGTTGAGAAGAGGTCACATGTCATTATATATGGAGGGGCCAGGATGCAGAAAGAGGTCCCCTGTGGTGGTGGAATCGGCCATCTTGGTGAAGTTGGAGGAGGATTTGGGAGATGTCTCGAGAAGTATCCTCCGACTGGCGCTGGAGATTATTTATTCCGTGACCGGAGAGGTGAGGCATGCTGGGAAATTCACAATGATCAGCGGTTAGTGATTCCACCATGGATGTCACAGGCCTTCATGTCATCCTCATGGTGTTTTCATGGCGTCCTTATGTCATGTTCCTGGTGGCCTCATGTCATCTGCAAATCGTCCTCATGTCATCCTCGTGGTGTCTCCATGTCGTCCACATGTCCGCTAATATTAGGGCAGACCTATCACAGGCCTGTGCTAATAGATGTGGGAGGGGCTTAAGCACAGTCAGTGACCACAGGAAATTAATCTGAGGTTTTTAAACTTCAGGCACTCAGTGTGATTCTTTTCATTTGTTTTTCATTTTGGAGATTTTTGTATCATTGGGGGATTCCTCTCATTGTAGGATTATACCATTGTGAGAAAGTCTGGTGATGACCACATTATGAAAACCTTCCACCAAAGTGCCACCATGGATTCTCCGTGTGTAAGAAATAATGAGCAGAAGATTTTGGAACTCACCAGCAGGATCATTGAGCTGCTGACCGGACAGGTAGGTGGCCGTAGGAACTGTGTGGTAATCTCTGGTGGGGAACTGCTCGGTGCCTCTATATGGTCGCCATTCTTGGGGCCAATCCCTGGCCTTGCTTATTGAATTAGTTTTTTTTAATTTAGTTATATAATTGCCCCTTATGTTGGTTAGGCATAGGTATATAGCCGTTATACCTATGAAATATTTGCTGTCTGGTTTGTAGGTCTCTGCAGATTTTACAGACAATTACCATGGAGGAAGTGATCACTGTGGACATTCTCAGGGCTTCCATATATTGGGTAAGTGTCCTTTGTGTCATTTCTCTGATTCATAGAACCAGTCCCATCAGTGGACTTTCTGCAGGGTTCCCCTTTAATGCAATGTATTATATTCTGGTGATTGGTGTAAAGGCACCACATGTAGAGAAATGTCCTAAGGACCCCATAGTTGCAGAGATCAGATTGGACATACTGCTGAATGAGTCGGTGGAGGGACACGTTTCTTCTCTGCCAGTAGAGATGAGGTGTTCTCAATCAGTCACTTATACCGAGGTTACCAACAAGTGTGGGGCCAGTGCTGAGCTTTCTTTCCAGGGACCCCATCATTGTTGTATGGGGGAAGGGCGTTGCAGTAAATGATTGTAATTTGTACAATAAAAGTCTTCAGACAAATATATATCATATTCCCTCTTCATTATTCTTTCTTCTTTCTCCCTTCATTTACCTTTCACCCTCACCGTTGTTTTGCAGGGAGCATGTATTCTTGTAACACCTCCTGGTTTCTTTCAGCTCCTTGTTCTAGCAGAAATCTTCACGGCGCCATGAAAGAGAAGCAGGAAAATTACAGGAGAACATTCACAAATAAATGGAGTCAGACCAATGCAGCATCTATACCAAACTCTATGCCAGATAACAATGGGACCCTCACAGATATCTCCGCCCCTGAGGAGCCGTTACCATTCACGTCTACCTGTATGAAGGAAGAACTCGTGTCTGCTGAGGAGGACAGCCTCACCAATGGCTCCATACCTCCCCCTGATGGACAGATTGATTATATTATTACCTACATTAAAGAGGAAGAGGAATCATGTGATGAGGAAACACTTTCAGACTCTTTCTTGCCTCGAGAGTACACCTCCATTTGTAAAAGGGGTGAAGAGAAGAACATGACTGTCATGTACACAGGTTCCAATAAGGAAGGCAATAAACCGGCTTCCAGCCCCCATCAGCAGTTTTTAGAGGATGCCGAACTGATGCGCAGCTTCACCGAGTGCGAGAAGTGCTTTACCTGCAACAAGCACCAGCGGATCCACATTCGGGAGAAACCTTTTTCCTGCTCCACCTGTGGAAAATTCTTCACAACCAACTCCAACCTGGTGGCCCACCAGAGGATTCACACAGGGGAAAAACCTTTCTCCTGCTCAGAGTGTGGAAAATGTTTCACGAGTAGCTCGGACCTGGTCAAACACAAGATTATTCACACAGGGGAGAAGCCTTTTCCCTGCTCCTCATGTGGAAAATGTTTTACAAACAAGTCAAATCTGATTAAACACCAGAGAATCCACACAGGAGAGCGGCCCTATTCCTGCCCCGACTGCGGGAAGAGGTTTACCAGTACTTCACACCTTGTTACACACCGTAGGACTCACACCGGGGAGAAACCATATCCCTGCCCTAACTGTGGGAAGTTCTTTAGTAATAAATCCCACCTAGTGGAACACCAGAGAATTCATACAGGGGAAAGGCCCTATACTTGTTCTGATTGCGGGAAATGCTTTACACAGAAAAGTAACCTAAAAAACCACCTTAGAATTCATTCCCGTGGTCAGATGGGAAATAGTCACAGAGAGTATGAAAATGTTACAGCCATGTGAGCACCATTCTGGACTGAGCAGAACCTTGTAAGCACCCATCTGGACTGAACAGAACCTGGAGTTTTGTTTTTGTAGTTGTCTTTGGTTTAGAGCTGAATCTCTGGACATGGAGAAGTAGCCTCCAGCTATGAAAGTCTAGGTTCTGGCCTGGAAGGTTTAGCATGGATATTTGTGAAAGACTGGAGACAGATCCACACAGTTCAATCCTAAAGAGTCTGAAGTGTAGATCATTGCATTTTTAGGTTGTGAAGAGCCAGCAGGAGTTGTAGTTTTGGGAATTGGATTCCACAGATGGGTGTTCAATCCTTTATTCTATAATACGATCTTCAGCTAAGGATCTCTCGAGGTAAATCCAATACTAATGAGACCCCAGTGAGGATCCATCACTGGAACACTTCAAGTCCATGACTTCTATCCTGAAAAATGTGAAGCCCTCAATAAAATAATTTCTGTTTTCAGAGGAGCTGCTCAGAATCTTGGTGACAGAGACTGCAGAACTTTTTTTTTTTTTTAGTAAAATGTATATTTATTAAAATTTCAAACAATATGTAAAGACCAAGTCTAAACTCTGCATCATCTGTGTGATATATAAAGGAAGTTCACACTGCCGGTGATTGTATGATTTATAAAATTAAGAGTTTATTGGTGGAACATCAACCAGCCCGGATCTGATAATCTGAAACTCAAACACAGAATGTTCTCCTTGGCCTAAACATTTCATCCATTCTTGGCCATAGTCCTGCTCTGTGTAACCAAACAAGCATATTTCATGGTCTATGAAGGATTGGAGCAACACACACACCACACACACCTTAAAACTGAATAATATAATATTGTAAGTAATATTGTCACCAAGGTGCCCTCTCTGACATTTTTTTGTAACCTGCTCTCCTCTCATTGGCAAAGTGAGTCTGGTTTTCTGTTGTGGGTAGCCTAACAGCCTTTAGATGTAGAATAATCCCAGGCCACACTTCTTCACGCTCACAAGGTTAGTACTTGTGCCCTAATCCAAAACCACATAATAGTCACTGAAGAATCTAAGGAACCCCATAGTGGTCCACAATTCCTACGAGTTCATGACAAAGGTGGAGAAGAATGGCGGCAATAAGGTCACCTGAGAGGTAAGTTAAAATGAAAGATCAGATTCAGTCTTTGTAGAAAGTTGCACCACCTATAGAAGAGGTGATTGTTGACATGTCTGTGCCTTATTCTCCTTCAGATAATTTTCACCAATTCTCATCTTCTCATCATCCCAACTTGATTTATTGTGGACGGGTATAGTCTCCATGATTGGATTACACAAAATAGGATCGATTGTTGGGTTCTATTGGAGGCCAGGTCTGCTGAAGAATTATAGTGACATTGTAGCTCCCTCAGGCTCTTTGGGCCCTGCCAGTAGGCCCCCAAAAGTAACCCACATAAAGATAAATCGCCCTCTCCTTGTTTCTAATTTTATACAAAATATTAATTGGGAAAAAGGCAGGAGAAGGACACTGCATGGCTGAGACCCCATTTAAGATGCGAAGCACTGTAGGGATATGTGACCATGAAGCTTCATAAGAAGTATGAAATCTGGACATTTATGCCAGTGGCCACTCATGAGTAAAATAATAGTGGAGTGGCATTCAGAGGATCTCTTCCGGAAAGAAAACAAAGGCTGTTACTGCTGAGCTCCATCAGAATGTGATTTAAAAAAGCAGCACAGAGCCGAGGAATCTAGAACTCACGATTTGTATATTTACTAGATCTGGACAAGCGATATGAGGACATCTAGGAATGTCTTGGCCCAGATTTTATTGGCATTATTGGAGAATAACTGTCAGAAATCTTTCTACATTCATCAAATTCCAGAGGCTGGATCCTCCAAGATACAGTGAGCCCGAGATCCAGGGACCACCACAGACAGGACCCAGAGACAAGATCTCCCATGAGGAGGCAAAAACCTTCTCATGGTTAAAGTTTTAGCAGTTTATTTAGAAGAAAAACGTTACAAAAGAAAATTAATTATATAATCAGAGGGTCCATGATTTGCTGTAGATTTCATTTTGAAATAGAGATTTCTATGATTGAAAAGATATGATCATGTATCACAAAACTTTTCTGATTCATTATGAGTTTAGTGGATCACAGAGTTTGTTTTCCATTCATTTCTGAGGGACAGCTACACCTTACGGCTCTTTAGATGTTCCTTGAACTGGCTAGGACAGGGCAGCTGCCTCTGGCCACCCTCCCTCTGGATCTTCTGATTTGGTGAACTCTTCCTTTTAGTTATGACAATTGTTTGGCATTTTCACCCACGTGAGTTCTCTGGTGGGCAGTCAGCTGGCCTTTATGTTTGAAGGTTTTGTCACAGTCAGAGCACGCGAAGGACTTCTCAGTCGAGTGGACCCTCTTGTGGTATGTAAACCCTTTCTCTGTGGTGAAGCCTTTCTTACATTCTCCACACTGAAATGGTTTCTCTCCCAGGTGGCTCTTCTGGTGTCTAACCAGGTCCTTCTTCCAGATAAACACCATCCCGCACTCAGAACAGCTACGCAGATTGACATCTGTGTGAGATCTCATGTGCAGGAGCAAAAGGGAGTTGAGGCAAAAACCTTTCCCGCAAATCAAACATGGATATGGTTTGTTGGACTTGTGGAACTGCTGATGCTTCATAAACTTGTCATGATCACTGAAGGTCCATCCACAGATGGAGCAGCTGAACCTGTTATTGGTGGTGTGCACGAGCTTATGAATGTTCAGATTCTCTTTCTTGGAGAACGACTCCCCACACTGGAGGCAGGGGAACTGTTTGTCACGAGTGTGAAGTTTGATGTGTTTATTAAGGTTGGATTTTGTAGGAAATCTACGACCACACTTTGAGCAGGCAAAGGGCTTTTCACCCGTGTGAATGCGCTGGTGGATTACTAACTGTGAGTTGCTGGTGAATTTTTTTTCACATTGAGAGCAGTGGAAATATCTGTTAGTTTTGTGCATTTTGCGGTGCTCCAACAGGTCTGACTTTGAGTAGAAGGTGGCTCCGCACTTGGAGCACGATGACTTTTTAGTCTTGATGTGCTCAATTTTGTGGGCCTGTCTTTGGTGAAGCAAAAGCTCAGACTTGGACAAGAACTGGTCCCAACAAATGGAGCAAGTCGGCTTCTTTCCTTTGTGGGCCTCTCTGTGTTTTACCAGATTCCAGTGGTTTCTAAATGTCCTCTGGCACACATGGCACGTATAGAGCGTTTTGGGGATCTCTGTGAATTTATTGGACGTGCTGCACTCTTCTGAATTCTGCAACTTTCCTAGATGTTCACCTGTATATGAAAATCCAATATTATCATTGGCTGAATGTTTTATGTCTTCTAGTGGGTGGGGTTCCTCCTTAATATCAGAATATGTATGTTTACTTTCTGGAAGATTTACCGTCTCCTCCTCCCTAATAATAGGTTCTTCATAGTGTGGCTCGCCTTTGACGTCAGTAGATTTACTTTGTGTTTGATTCATTGGTTTTAAAATGCTATTGTTATTTTCTTCACCTTTTAGGCTGTGTTCCCCCCTAATATCAGTAGATTCTTTCTGTGTATGACCCATGGTGGTGCAAATATCAGAACAGGTGGCATCACCTTCATAGGAGGAGGCTTCCTGCTTAATATCATTCACAGTAAATGTTGGGTCTGTGTGTATGTGGTCACCGCAAATGTTTCCATGTAGCTGGAATTGGAGTTCCTCATCCCCTTCACCTGAGATTGGTTCAATCTTTATACAATCATCCCTACAATCTGTTGTTGTATACACTGTGGTGGTTGTATCTATGGTGCTGACGTCTGAAGTGAAGTCTGAGGAACGACTGACATCCTTGTTGTCTGCTACAAGTTCATCAACTTGGTGTTCATAAGATTCTGCGCGTACGTTATTATTTTCATAGAAATCTGTTAGATAAAAAAGATGTCAGTTAAGCATCAAACGACACAACTAACTATCATTCATTATATTTTCCACGTTCTTTGCTTTGTGTATTGAGCACCATCACTCTCTTCTAACACATCATTGTACCTAGATCTAATGCTGTGTATGGGGGTAGACACCACCATAATGCAATCACTGTACTGGCTTACCGAACCCTCCCAACCATAGGCCAGGCACCCAATGGGTTGGATCCCCACATGGACCCACACGCCATCTCTGGCTGGAGAAGGAAAGTTATCGCTAACATTAAACCAGACAGGAAATCTTCCAATACAAATAAATTTCCATGGACTAATCTGCCATGTGTTTTCATTGGCTGATTCATGAGCTGTAAGAATCCACAGGAAATCGGACGACCCGATGAAAGCCAGGCGTCACTGTGTACATGACTGAAGAGTGTAACACCAATGGACTGCTAAAACTGACAAACATTCCATAGTCATAGAGTGAAGGGCATTTTATTTCTGAAGAGCATTTGTGGTAATTAATATTATTCTCTAAGTTCGGAGTGCTGGCACCAACAATTCAATGTTTGGAATGGAGAACATTTATACTATATATTTATATCTATTATATATTTATAACTTCTGAACCTAAGGCTGGAATCTCCACAAACTGCTCTTTGATTTTAGTCAGAACAATTCCCGAGATCTAAATCTTTGTTACTCCGGATCAGTGTGTATTCATTCAGGATCGTTTATTGATAGAGAAACCAGAGAATTTCCCTACTTGTCAGATGCCCCAGCACTGGGCAGGACAGCTCTTATTAAATAAAGAACTGTCTCTGGCATCATAGATTTCCTCCAGGCCTGGTAGGGGAGGTCTCTGAAGAATTAGGTTGGGGCATATTGGACCTTCTCATTTTACATGGAAGTTGTCACCCATCAAATAATTAGACTTCTAGAAAACATATAGAAGGGGTACACATTGTTCTATGACAAACTTTCCATCTATGGGCTGGGACTAAACTAAATGTGTAAATTACCAGCTTATGAGCTCGGTATTATACTTTGGGATCTGTGGTCACCTTATCTGCAGAAATCCATCCACCACATCTGCAATCAAACTAGGTGCTGCACAATCTATTTCAGGGGCATTTGCTGCTCCCCTGCTACCCACATATAGGAGTACCCGGTCCCCCCCGTTCCCTATAGAAGCTTTGCAAAGCCTTCTGGGAGACAGAGACTTAGCTGGGTTATTCAGCATACAAAGACACAACTAAAATCTGATCGGTTCCAATGACTTTCATCACATGCTTCGTGTTTGTCATTGTTTCAGTCTGTGGTGGTCGGTTTTCTGCACAGCTTGAACATGAGATAAATATATAAAAGAGCAGATCACCAACACGGTGCATCATGATCAAAGACTACAATGTCATTGCAGAAAGATCCCCCAAATTGCAATCACCTCCTCTTCAAGGTCGTGTGCCTCAGGAACCCCAGAAATCTTTTTCTGCTTTGCAATCTTCAGAAAATCGTACAGGGATCTACTGAGACCCCTAACATCCAAGGATCATTAGACGTGGCACACTGACTGGATCCCAGAAACGTGGTCCCTGGAACTTCTCATCCGAGCACCAATAAGACAAAACACACACCGGTAACGAGGAAGAACCTTTATTGATGCTGTAGATATCGATGATCCATATCTTCTGGGATGAATCAAATGATTGGATTTGGCCAGAAGATTTGTAGTCCGAATCTTCCAATGGGAACTTTTGAAGGACATTTCAGATCTCGGATATATTTTCTCTTTATGTCACAGTGAACACAGCCAACTCCCCGTCTTGCATTCTGCACATCAGCTGCTCTTTTATTCTGAGGTCCCTAGGAACATACCCAATCCCCGCTCAATGAGTCCTATTTTGTGAATCTGCTGGTATTATTTCACTGCTGCTTCCTTTCATTTTGTGGTGTCTAACTTTTTGTAGTTACATCAGTCCAGAACTTCTATTGGCACCTTAATAAAGCCAACAATACCTAAGTGCAAGGTCCGCTTATCTCATAGACCCCATCCATTCATGTAAAATACAGGTAGATCCCACCTCCGGTAGTATGTTATTTACTGCAGTAATCACCTCCTCTCCAATGACATCTTGCATCATCGCTCTCACTTCTTGTAGGTTCAGGGACTCACGGCCCCACCACCTGGGGACGACCCCATGCAGCTCTGCTAGGCATGCAATCTGTATTATAGAGGTTAAGAAGGATCCAATGTATCATATGTAAGAGCTGAACAGGGAATGCCGTAATGGAGCTCACTGGAGAAAAAATGAAGCAAACTTTTTGGGTTTCAGGCCCTGTTCTAAGGTGAAGGTGACATTACCTCACGGTGGGATCCAGGGAAAGCCAAGATACAGGAGACAGGGAAAGGCCGAGGGGTAGGCAGAGGAGACGTCTCAGACAAGGAGGGACACCGGCAACCTATGCTGCTAATACAGTTCATTGGGGGGGTATAGGAAAAGTAGACCTAAACATGGCAATCCACTTCCATCACCCTGTGCACGATGTTCCCGTGAATTGTTAGCTTTGCCCATCCTCCATTTTACTCTTTTCATGACTCTTCAAATGTTCATTTAACCTACTCTTAAAGGGGAACTCTTTGCTGCAGTGGGGGCAGGGGTGCTGTCTCCTCATGATATGAACCCTGCGATGAACCTTAAAGTTGGATCTGGTGGTGAATCCTCTATCACATTCATCACACCAGAAGGGTTTTTCTACCTCGTGAACCCTTTGGTGTCTCACCAGATCGTTTTTCTGTTTGAAACAATTGCCGCACTCGGAACACTTATAGGCCCTGTCTGCTGTGTGCATCTTCTGGTGGCTTATAAGGCGGGGCCCCGAGCTGAAGCACTTCCCGCACTCCATACATTCAAAGAGTTTCTCAGTCACACCCATGTGGGCTCTCTTATGTTTGGTCAGTTCAGCTTGGCGAAAGAAACACTTACCACAGTCAGAACACACGAGATTTTCCCCGGCGTGGGTCCGTTCGTGCCTCAGGAGTCGAGCTTTGTGAGCAAACCGCTTGCCGCACAGGATGCAGGGGTAAGGTTTTTCCAAGGTGTGAAAGCGCTGGTGCCTGGTGAATTTGTGCTCATCAACAAAACACTGACCACAGTGAGCACATGTGAAAGTGGGTGCCTCCTGGTGAATGCGCTGATGACTATACAGGTTCTCTTTGCGGGCATAGGATTTACCACACGTGGAGCAGCAATACTGTTTGGATCCCGTGTGAACCTTCATGTGCCCAGCCACATTGGACTTGCTGTAGAAGCGTTTCCCGCACTGAGGACAGGCGAACGGCTTCTCTCCAGTGTGAATCCTCTTGTGAATGATGAGATGTGAATTGCTCCGGAAGGTGATGTTACACTCCGAGCAGTGGAGGACCCGGCTGGCTTTGTGGAAACGAGCGTGAGCCATGAGGTCAAGCTTGTTACAGAAGTCGGCTCCACACTCGGAGCAGGACATCTTCTTCCCTTTGTGCGTTTCCCGGTGCCGTGCCAGGTTGCCATGGTTACTAAAAGTCCTCTTACACACGGGACAGGAGTAGGTGGTCTTAGAGGACAGCGGGGAGTCCCCTAAGGGGGTGGTCAGCTTGATCTCGATGCCTTTGATGTATTCACCAGTAATGGTGAAAGAGTGAACATCGGAGTCTGTGATGGTTCCTTTCAGAATGTGAATACCGGCATCAGGAAAATCCTCCTCCTCCTTAATCCGAACTGACGGAATGTGGTCAGCGGGGGTCGAAATGTCCCTGGGACTGTCCACATCAGGTGACTGGGGTTCTTCCTTAATCTCAGTCAGGTGACACAGTACATGAGCTGGGGGGTCGCAGATTTTATTGTGTAGGAGACGCTCGGGCTTTATCTCAGGGTTGTCGGAGAAGAGTTCCACCTTGATGTCAGTGTAGGGGAGGCTGGGCTCCTCCTTAATACAGGACAACATATGTGCTCTATGATCTGCAAGGTTTGTGTGGCTGACATCAAGTAGATGATGTTCTTTAACTTTAGATTGGGGTTCCTCCTTAATATGATAGGATGACAGCTCATGATTGGCTTTTGTAAAAGAGTCAGTGGCTGGGATGCTGCGGGGATCCTCATCACACTGACATCTGGCACCTGGGAAGATTTCTTGCTTTAGGATGGGTTTATTGGTCAGATCGATGGGATGTGAAGAGGACTCAGAGGAAGACTTCATGGATATAGAATGTTCAGGGGATTTCTGATCCTCAGTCCGAGTCTTTCCCAGCCCGGATCTCACATCGGCGTTCATCTCCAGACCGAGGATTCCCAAACTTCTCCTCCACAGCACATGAAGGGACCCCGGGGTGATGCAGATCATCGATGGCTCCTCACCGACCTGCTGGAAAGAAAAAAGTGATGACTTCCACACCACCTGGGTGTACAACATCCGATACCCTCCCTCCCCCCAGATATATAACGTTCAGGCCCCTGCCTGGGTGTAGAACATCCAAGCCCTTCCCTGATTGTGCAACATCCGGGCCCCCTCCCCCTGGATATATAACGTCCGGGCCCCTCCTTGGGTGTACAAGATCTGGTGCACTCCTTGGAGCATATAGTGTGTTCTATACCAGGGTAAAAGAGGTGGGGGGAGGGAGGAAAAATGGGCCCCTGATGAGGGGAGCGAAGAGACAAGGGCCCCTGAGGAGGGGAATATAATACCTCTTTTGCCAGGTTCTCTTTTTGGGAAGTGAGGTCTGGAATTTACCCATCAGCCGTCTATTTGTCTACTTACCTGGTGAGATGATGGATGGGGTGCACTGCTCCTCCATGAAAAACTTATAGGGACCTTGCTGCTCCCACAGAACACTGGTGGGGGAGTCAGAACTGCTGCTTGGGGGCGGTGCTTGCAGGTGACAGGTCAGAAGTTCTCAGGGGCGGTGCTTGGTGGTGAGATGTCAGCAGCAGTTCTTGGGGGCGGTGCTTGGTGTGACGGGTAAGCAGCAGTCTTTGGGGGTGGTGCTTGGTGGTGACAGGTAAGCAGCAGTCCTCAGCAGGGGCGGTGCTTGGTGTGACAGGTAAGCAGCAGTCCTTGGGGCCAGAGCTTGGTGTGACAGGTAAGCAGCAGTCCTCGGGGGCGGTGCTTGGTGTGACAGGTTAGAAGCAGTTCTTGGGGCCGGTGCTTGGTGTGACAGGTAAGCAGCAGTCCTTGGGGCCAGAGCTTGGTGTGACAGGTCAGCAGCAGTCCTCAGGGGTGGTGCTTGGTGTGACAGGTCAGCAGCAGTCCTCAGGGGTGGTGCTTGGTGTGACAGGTCAGCAGCAGTCCTCAGGGGTGGTGCTTGGTGTGACCTCTCTGTGTGAAAAGATTTATAAATTATGAGAGGTTTGTATATTTCTGGGGTGGGCAGAGCACTGTCCTCATAAGAGTGAGCAGGTATGGGAGGGGTGGGGGTCCTGACCCCATCTATAAATGATACTTCCGGTACAGGAAGCCATCCTCCAGAGCAATCACTTTCTCTTTAATGATACATAAAAGACAATGCGTCTCTCCTGTAATATGTGACTATCAGAGGCTGTCTAGCATTGATGTATGCCCCGCCCCCAATAATTGACAGGTTCCCCCCCCCGGGTTAGTCTCCGTTACCTTCCTCCTTTCTGTCCCTTTCCGTGCTTCAGGCATCCACCGGAAGTACCCCTTCAGGTGTTAGCTACGCTACTTCCGGGTTTAGCGCCTCACACACTTCCTTGCTTTGCAACTGGAATATAGCCCCGCCCTCCTCTGGCTGCTGCGCCTGCGTAGTAATTCCGGAGGGTGGAGCTTTCCCGGCATTCCGTGCGGCGCGCACCGATAAGATGATCGTGGTGTTATGGAGCCGTGTCCCGGCAGACACTGACATCCGGGATGCTGAGCAAGTTATCACGATATTTATATACGATGTCTCTGGAGAAACATTTATTAATTTGTAGTGTGATAAGTACATAAAAAGACATTTCTGTGTGACCATGACAACCTTTCCATGGTTAGGGTATTACCCCCCCAAGTGACTGCTCGGTGTCACCACTGGAGGCGCTATACATGTGTGATGTGTGGCCCATCAAATTCATGACAGGAGCCACAAATCTGACCACAAACCAGTTCATTAAGTATGGAGATGTACAGACTTCACCTTGTGAAATGGGGGTGGGGGGTTTAAAGACATGGGCCTGATATGGGGGTTGGGGGGACTTGTGGGTATGAAGACGTGGGCCTGATATGG